>NW_024081227.1:494798-773868 GCF_003009895.1 Hyaena hyaena
GAGAGAGGGAGAGAGGGGGGGAGAGAGGGGGGGAGAGGGGGGGAGAGAGGGAGAGAGAGGGAGAGAGAGGGAAAATCCCAACCAGGCTCTACACTGTCAGTGCAGAGATCGACACAGGGCTTGATCTCATGAACTACAAGATCATGTATGACCTGAGCCAAAATCAAGAGTGGGAGGCTTAACCAAGTGAGCCACCCACATGTCCCAGAAAAACGATAGTATAGGGCTCAGTACTACCTACTGTTTCAGTCATCCACTGGGGATCTTGAAACATATCCCCTATGGAGAACAGGGAACTACTGTGCCAGCTTCTTCATTCATGAAAAGGAGAGATGAATGGTCTATATAATACTCATAATACTTCCCCAGGGCCTTTATATTTATCTTTGCCTCCAACCTGGATGAAGACTTTTCCACATTCATCAAGACGATTCCTCTCTCTGAATCAACTGTGAATGAGTAACATGGATTTTTACTAGATTTCAAGGGAAACACAACCAGGGCATTTATACCCATACAACTGCACCAAGCCCTGGATGGTATCTTTCTCTCAAATCTTTTTTTTTTTCCCAGCTCCAGCTACCAGCCTGCCTGTCCTTCACCTTCCCATCTTATTGGCTTTTGTGTCCAATCAACTTGCACTTAACACAGTCTTAAGGACTGGATGGGTGATCACTGCAAGGGAACTGATTCTCAACTCAGCAAACCACAGATTTTCCACAAAGGAAGATCCCTGGAAGGCAGTAGGGGATTACCAATAGGAAAAAAAATTACACAATTGCATATTCAATAAAAACAAGCTTGCACATAAAAAATAGCAACAAATTAGGTCAGAGGCTACAGTGAAAGGAGCCATTATTAGTGAATTCCCAAGGCAAGAGTGGGGTGTTGGCCAGTTCTAGCAGTTTAAAAACCAAAGAGATTTGTTCCTGAGTTCTCAAATACAAAGACCAGTATCTGAGGCCAGGAAGGGGAGTCTTGAGTGACCTTGTCAACGCCAGGCTAGGAGGCAGAGGGCGACTGTGCAAAGCTCGAGGCTCCTGACAATGAGGTCAGCAGCCACCGGTGGACTAACTTCTGGACCAGTGGACTAACTTCTGGCACCAAAAATGATTTTAAAAAGGAGGCAAAAAAGGAAATCACGACCATTAAGGTAAGTAAGAGAAGGAAAAAAAATCTTTGAAAACTGATCTCTCTATATCCAACTCCGTAAAAGTCTTCCCAAAACAGAAAGTTTCAGTAAGCATGGCTTGTTCTCAACACATTTGAGTTATGAAAACTTCATGTCAGGACTCAGCCAAAAAGCAAAACATCATTTTTTTTACCCTTCCCACAACCAGGACCCTCACTTAACTTTCCTATATCATTAAAAGTACTACTGCTAGGGCGGGATGGGGGTGGGTGAGGGTGGGAGGAGAGAGGTGAAATGGTGAATAGCATACTTATCATGAGGAGTACTGAGCAATGTATAGAATTGCTGACTCATGATATTGTACACCCAAAACTAATATAACACTCTATGTTAACTATACTGGAATTAAAATTTTAAAAATCCTATGCAAACAAACACACACACACACTTCTGCATGCTTAATTAAAAAAAAAAAAAAAGGTGGTAACCTATACAGTGGAATATTATTCAGCCATAAAAAGCTATGATGTACTGATTCATGCTACAAACATAGATGAACCTTGAACACATCACACTAAGTAAATGAAACGGAACACAAAAAACATAGTGTAACCTTGAACACATTATACTAAGTACATGAAGCCAAACACAAAAGACAACATAGTGTATTCTACTTACATGAAATGCCCACAACAGGCAAATCTAGAAAAACAGGAAATAAGTTACTAGTTGCCTAGAGCTGGGGGTTTGGGAGGAAATGCGGATGACTATGCTAATGACATAGAGATTTGTTTTAGGGGGGAGTTGGTGATGAAAATGTTTTGAAACTGATTGTGTTGATGGTTGTGCAACCCTGTTAATGTACTAAAAACAACCGAAATGTACATTTTAAATAAATTGGATGGTATATGAATTTTACCTCAATACAACTGTTACTTTAAAATAACATACCATTAAAAAATGTCAAAAGTATTACTACTTTCTAAGTTCATTAGGCTCAAAACATCTGTCCACTGTCTTGGTTTTCATCTGACCATCCCCCAAGCAGGTGCCAAATGCTGAAAAGCTGACCTACCTCGTTGTGTGTCCTAAATGAGGTCATGAGCAAATGAGCCATCCTGGTCAAGTCCTCATGGCAAGGTACCTCCCAATGACTAATATTGGAAAATTTTGGTTCACTTAGTATGCAGATCTTCCAAATGTTGATGTATTTCATTACATAGTAACAAAATATCATATCAGAAAAGATTTAAAGTATTGGTACACTAGTAAGTTCATAGTGGTAGAAACAAATTTTTCAAAATTCACATTTTTGCTTGAAAGGGCAAATTTCATCATTGGCAATAACTGCTGTCAAATGCCTTGAAGTGACAGGCTAGTGTTGTTCATTTCCAAGAAAATGTCTGCCAAATATCCAAGTCTGAATAACTATAATAGGTCAATTAGTCTTTCATGAAAAAATGGTGTTTCCCTGAAAAAAGCAACTAGTCGAGCTTGCAACCCAAACATTTGTGCAAGTACCCCTCCTCAAGACAACTGACATTCTCTAGTATGCCCAAGTACTTTATAAGTGCTTCCCATTCTGTCACACAGAATGTTACAAAGATGTGGTGAACCCAAGGGTTGAGATTTTTATTGCTACATCAAGGGCATCTTAAGTGAAACTGGTATTTTTTTCTGCAGGGGCAAGATGGTGAAAAATAGGAATACAGCTTGTGCCATGCCCTTGATTTCTGCTAAGGCACCAAAAGATTTCCCAAGCATTGCTTTTGTACCATTAACACAAATGCCAAGCCCAGCGAAAAAACCAAGGAACATCTTAGTATTCTGAAAATAGCTCTGTCTTTGCAGATGCTCCCCCAAAAGGATCTTAGGGAGACACCTAGGAGCCTGCAGACTCCACTCTGAGAACCTCTGGTTTAGATCATTAAAATTCATTCCTAATAGGCCTATCTCCAGCCATCTACACAGTGGATCATTTTTATCTCAAAATGCTACCAGATTCACTTATCTGAAGACCAAGTATAGATATCTATCCCTCCTGCCCCCATCAAAATCCTTTGAGTACTCCCCACTGAAGACAAAATTAACTACAGACTGTTACCCTGACATTAAAGATACTCTGTGAGATTGCCTAAGCTGCCTTTTCTGCCTGGCTCCTCCATCTCCTGCACACATACCCCCTGACCAGTCAAAAAGAACTTAGGTTCTCCCAGCTGGACATTTGCTTCTATAATTTCTTCTGCCCAGAATGCACCTGTCAATCCTTAAACCTGTGGTTTTCACCCCTGGCTGCTAGTGAGAATCACCTGGAGACTCTATTTAAAACTACCTATGTCTAACCCCCTCCTTTCAAAGATTGTGATTGAATTTGAACAGGGCCAGGCCTGAGAACAGGTATTTTTAGAACTTCCTACATGCCACTTAGTTCAGACCCGATGAGACCATTTTATGTGCTACTGCCTGGAGGAAAGCCTTTTGGAGATCTCCCAAAGGACAGGTACACTCCCCCCTTGGGACACTTGAAGCCTATTGTTCTCACTGCCTCCATTGCACATTTCCATTCTGTCTTATAATCTATGGTTCCATTTACCCCCACTCCCAACTAAGCTGCAACATTCCTTTAAGACAACACCTTGCTGTACTTCTTTCTGCATCGCTGTAGTACTAAGCACAGCACTCTTCTCAGGACACAAACTGAACATAAGCTGTGTGTGTGTGTGTGTGTGTGTGTGTGTGTGTGTGTGTGTGGTAAAATACATATTACACAAAGTTTACAGTTTAACTATTTTATTTTTTAAAACTCATTTATTTTGAGAGAGAGAGAGAGAGCACACGTGTATGTGAGCAGGGGAGGAGCAGAGAGAGAAGGAGAGGGAGAATCTTAAGCAGGCTCTGTGTAGTCAGCCTAGAACCCAACGTGGGGCCCAATCCCATGAACCATGAGATCATGACCTGAGCCAAAATCAGGAGTCGAATGCTCAAGTGACTGAGCTATCCAGGTGCCCCTACATTGTAACTAAAGTGTACGATTCAGTAGCAGGAAGTAGACTCACAATTTTGTCACAACCATCACCACTATCCAGTTCCAGAATTTTTTCATCACTCCAAGTGGAAACGCCATCTCCATTAGCAGTCATTCCCTATACCCTGCATCCCCCTAGACCCTGGCAACTACTAACCTTCTGTCTCTATAGATTATATGATGTATAAGTCTATCAGACAAATAGGCCACTGATGGCTTCCGTGTGATGGTGTCCCACAGCCATGTCGCAGTAACTCAAGCTATGACCCTCTGAAGCCCACCTTCACAAGCCAACTTCAGGCCTTTTTATTGAAGAAGCTATGTATTTCTTAACCATTTATGTGTGAAATCATGCTACCATTTTTATTTTGTTTCTGTCTTTTTTATTTAATGGGTCACTTAATACATTTTTGAATGTTGGGTCCCTAACTCTATTTTGCTCCTACGTGCTGTGGTTTCTATTGTGCAATTTTGTGCAGCATGGTGATTTTTAGGAACACAGAAGTTGCATTATAGCAGAACTGATTATTTATATGGCTTTTACTCAAAATAGAAGCTTAGGTCCAAGACCAGGCTTTCATGACCTGCTTCTTCTTTTGCTTTGACTCATGGACATCCAAATAAACACATCACTGCACTTATTAAAAGCCTCTCTCCAGTCTAACTACCTTTAAAATTTATTCTCACGCCATATTAAGTAGGTATGGGCTCTTCCTCCACAGTCAGAAAAATCCATGTAAGATTTTCTGCACAAGAGACAGAGCTATTATATAAAGAAACTCTCCTTGCCCTCATCAAATCACCCATTTCCCACATAAATCTCTGATCTGCTTGCAGATCTCTTATTTACAAAAGAATGACAGCAGAACCATAGAACCAAGATTGAAGGGATCATTTCTTTCAAAATCTCTGGAGCTTACTTACACCATTTAATTTTCCCCTTCTTAAGTTTTAGAGAATTTATGGGAACTATTGAGCAATTTATTGCCACACTTAACCAGACTTCATTGGACTGCTTCAAATGAAAATCATTCAGAAAGAGAGACAGAGAGAGAGAGAGAGAGAGAGAGAGAGATGCAAGATGGTGGTCAGAATAAATAAGATTTCAGAAGAACATTTTACCCACTCAGTGTTCCCAAATATGTCATCAAATTTACATAAAATTCATATTTTATGTAAAAACAGGGTAACAATTACTCAATGGCTCTACATTACATATAGAAATAATTGCAAAAAAGCCTGCCAGTTAAGTCTCACAGTTGGGTGGCCACTAAGACTTCTCTCAAATACCCTTTCCCACCTTTCTCCTCTCTGCAATGCAGATTAAGAGGCAAGACTATTTTCTTTTCTAACTCCTAGAACCTCAGTCTAGGGCCTGTCCTTAACCCATGAATCAACATGGATTTGGCCCAAAAGGCAGTGACAAGGAGAGAACAAAACTGAGGTAGCTCTCTGTTCACTCTACCTCCATCACTGCTTCCCAAGCTTTACATCTGCTGTGTGCAGGGATCTGCAGCCTGACAGCTTCAATGATTAACCCAGAAGATGCACAAAATCTTCACTTCCCCCTAAATGAAGATGTGCCTTTCCCTAGAAATCTAAATGCTCAGTGCCCACAAGCAGCCCTTATATAGCTTCACCTTTTTCTAATGAGACTGCATCTATGTGAAAATGAGACAGCAACAGGGCCAGAGCTAGTAACTCTGGTTAGCTCTCTATTTCCAACAATTGTTGGCAGTAAAAACATCCTTAGACAACAGCCAAGGAGTTATGTCATTCCATCAAGGACCCAGAGCAGTAGAGGAGATAGGAATTCCGCTCCAAGACAAGAAAAGGAAGCCATGGCAGAAAAAAACAAAAGGGGAAAAATGACAGAGGAAGACAGGGAATTGAATGAACTGCAGAATCCCAGAGGCTTTGCTAGAAGCATCTACCTGACCCCCAATGGAGCCGAGAGCCTTAGCCTCTGTCCCCATCCCTATGCTGCAGTAGATTACCACCAACTTAAGCTCTAGGTTCAGGGATGCAGGGGAGGGCAGATATGCCTATGGACAGGGCAAAACTGAGGAGAGAGTACTTCACAGTTTTCCAAAGTTAAAAAATTAATATCGTCTCAAGATCTCAGAATGGCTTTATGATCTACAGTGCTGCTGGCCTTCAGACACCTCAGACACATAAGGTTGGCCTGAGAACCTAATACTTACTGGAACATAATGTCTATGAGAGCACGCATGCCAGGTCCAAGCAACTTCGCCTACACAAGAAATGTAGCCCTTTGATAACGAAGCAGGGCAGGCCAGTGACCTGAAGTCAGATAACCTGGGTTCAGATTCCAGCACTACTCCACTATGGCCTTGGTTTCAGGCAGTCACCTTATAGTGGATGCATTTATGAACTAGCAGCTCTCACTTACTGAGTACCTACTTACTATATGTCAGACACCATGCTATGTATGGTATATCCTCATAATCAAACTGCAAGATTAAATAACTTGTCCAACATCACATAGTACAGAAAATGGCAAAGCTGGGATTTGAACATAGGTCTGCCTGACTCCAAATCTCATGTCTCCTTCCTGTCTCAAATAGTATTTCTACATTAAGTATGTTATCTTCTGAACCTCTCAGTAAAGAGTGTCTAAATTCTGAGCAGTCTTCTCCCTTCTGGGGATAGTAGAAGGACTTCATGCTGTTACCAGATTCAATGATCCTTTTTTTTTTTCAATGTTTATTTTTTGAAAAAAAAAAAAAGAGAGAGAGAGAGAGACTGTGTGTGTGTGTGTGTGTGTGTGTGTGTGTGTGTGTGTGTCAGCAGGGGAGGGGCAGAGAGAGGGAGACACAGAATCTAAAGCAGGCTCCAGCTCTGAACTGTCAGCACAGAGCCCGATGCAAGGCTCGAACTCACGGACCACTAGATCATGGCCTAAGCCAAAGTTGGTCACTTAACCAAATGAGCCACCCAGGCACCCCACGAAGGATTCTCTTTGTTCTGTTGAGCATAGGTTCCTAGGGATTCTTAAGAAGATCTACACCCAAAGATCTACACCCGTGCTCCGTTGACAAGGTGTTTAGCTTAGTCTCCTAGAAATCCACAGGGGCAAAGTTGTGTATCCTTTTTGTCCACAGTCATTAACCTCATGGCATTAGGTTCTTTTTTTCCCCTTGAATTTTCAGAACCTTCCCTTCCAAGTTTCCCGCCTCTTTTATTCCATCATCCTTGTCTAGGAACCCTTCATCCAGTTGAATGAGACAAAACAGAAAATACTGTTTGAAGGCTTCTACTTTTCACAAATTAGACTGCATTTGCAAACAATCAGCAGAGACAATAACTCTAGGCAGAAAGACTCATAGAACAACATACAGGTATTTTAGGATCTGTGGGTCCCCCTCCTTCTGGTTCCTTGTTATTCTTCTCTATGAGGAATGGGTTTCTGACCACATCTGTCCACAGAATATGCTCCCACAAAAGTCACTGATGACAGTCCTTGTGGAAAATGATAATTGATCTCTTATTTAACACAGATGCAGTTCTCCTCCATTTGTACAGAGTATGAAAGTTCTCCATCACTATAATATTTTGATAAATTTCTCCACCCAGTTCTATCAGTATTTGATTTGCCTTTATTCCTGAGTGTAAAAAAATGTTGCAAATATTAATTAAATTCTGCTTTGTCTGATATTAAAAATGTCATACTTGATTTTCACTTGCCGTTGTTAACAGATCTTAGCCTGTCATTTTACATTTTGGTGGGTCATTACGTTTTTGGCATTATGGCAAATTATGGCAAAAAACGAAACATAAAATGTACCATCTTAACCACTTTTACGTGTCTAGTTCAGTAGTGTTCAGTATATTCACACTGTTGTGAAACTGATCTTTGGGACTTTTACATTGTGCAAATTTGAAACTCACTACCCATTAAACAGCAGCTCTGCCTTCCCTATTGGTCCTGACTCCTGGAAACCACCATTCTACTTTCTATTTCTATGAATTTGATGACTTTAGAGGTGGGCCATCATGTTATAAGACTATCTCTTATAAACAGCTTTTATTTGGATTTTTTAAAAACCCAATCTGAGTTTGAACCCACTAGTGCTTAGGCCACCCAATGCATTTATTGAGATGACAGAAATATGTGCATTTTAAAAATATTTTTGATCCTTTTTGTGTTATTTGCTAGGTACTTTATCTTCCATTTCATTATAAAGACTAGGTTTTTGTCTTTAAGTTATCTTTGTCTTTCCGTAATGAAACACGGAGTAAACCCTCTATTTCTCAAATGATAAAGTCAAAAGCAAGATCACTTACAATTGTCTCGTACGCAGCAATAAAATATTCAGCATCACAGAAGAGTGACACAAAAGGATGGTTGTCTTTGCAAAAATTACCATGAACAAATCTTTGATTTGAAGTCAAAATAAAAGCCTAGTTAACTGAATCCAGTTTACATCAATCACTTCTTTAATTCAAGCAAATCACATTTGGAATTTCAGCTATCAAGGTCAAGGTAAGAAACCTCTTAACCTGGAATACTCATGGTAAATTTTACATTATGGATCCGGTATGACCTTGAACTATCTTTTTACTACATCCATCTGTTACAATTCAAGGCAGGTAAACTAAATTTTCATGCACCCCAAATCAGCTGGAATAAGGAGGGAAACCTGCTTTCAAAACTAAAATATGTTCCAAACCACAACAGAAGGAATGTATCTAAATAGAAGAAATCTATCTACAAGGAATAGAAGGGCTATCCACAGTTAAGTGGCACCCCTACTGCTCTGTCCTTGTGCTAATTATAATCAGGAGTTTATCATGAGAATAAGGTGTTCGTTTTCTGGATCATGGAGAAAACAACTTACGTGACATCATAAACCAACATTCTCTACTTATATGTAACAGGTGAGTGAGAAACGTTAACATGGACAAATGTTGTCATTTATGCTTAAATAAGAAATAAAGTGACAAGTATTCTACCCATGACCTACACAGCTATACTTCCAGCACAATCTCTCTTCTGGCCAAGGGGTATTTAGCCCAGGCTAAAAATAGCCCAGTCCTATTTTTCCTTCCTCCAGTGTAAGAGAGGGAAGATCATGGGCTGGAAACAGAGGAGCAGTAAGTGAAGAGAGGTCTAGCTACTCATCGGCCACGTCACTTGGGAAGCCTCACATTATTTATAAAATGGGAATAATATCACCAACTACTTCATAAGACCGTTTTAAGAATAAAATATCAACTGCCTAGCACAGTGTCTGGCCCGTAGGAACTACTCATTAAATACCATTAACACAAACAAACAAGAACACTCTTATTCCATATCTTTGTTTTTAATTCAAGAAACAAACCCACATTCATTAAAGTGATACATTAATGGATATACTTCATGTATAAATTTAGTTTCTTTTTTTTCCCATCACTTTTCTAACTATACCCTGCTTAAACTTCTAAAACATAGGCTGTATTTGAATCTATTATTGTGCAGAAAGGTGACAAATAGACTGATATGAGATAGTCTCAGTCTCAAGCAATTGGTTTCTCAAATATCACACTTTCATAAGGAAGCTTTGCATGTTAAATATGGCCCTAAATCACCGAATTAAACTGGGGCCTTGCTGTGAAAACAACAAATCTGAAATCCCATAGCTCCACCAAATTTGAACTTATAAATAATAATGAACTATACACTTCAAGAGTTACATCCCTGATGAAGAGATGGGTGGGAATTCACTTGAGTTGTAATATCTACGACTTTCTATAATATCCTTACCATTGAAATTACAGTGTGGGGGGGGAAAATCATATGTTTCAGAGACAATGCTTTTCTCCCTCCCCCCGAGGGTGACCCCAGGCCTTCTCTATCATGTCATTTACAGTAATCATCTTGCCTCTCAAAATTCCAAACCAGCTATTTAAAACATACTACTGTTAGTCAGATCTTTTCTTTCTGAAATATGTGTGGTTGCTTACATAGTCAGTGCTCACACTGACTTCTAGACAGAGCTCAAGAGTACTTCTTAGTAGGGTGGCTCTCAATAAATTTAGCAACTAAGGCACCTCAGTTATCACCTGGACCACTCAGGGAAGTGCATTTGAAGAAAAGATAGAGAATAATGACTAGAGCACTAGAGACAGGACAGTTTGGATAAAATTCCAGCTTCCCAAGATATACTGATCTTCATCAAGTTAATTAACCACGCAGCTTTGGTTTTTCTCATCTGAAAAATGGGTGTTATAAACACACTTCGTCATGGATCTGCTATGGAGTTTAAATGAGACAGGCTTATTAAGTATGGCATTACACGTAACATTCTACCAATAAATAGGATGTTCATCATCACTATCCTTACTAAAGAATACTTAAATAAATAAATAATGCAAAAAAATAAATAAGTAGCAAAAGATTTTTCTCCCTCTTATAAAACTAGAGCTAATAGAAAACATTAGCAATTTTAATCAACATGAAAATTAATCAAAAAGACCTAACATTGAACTCCTCAAAGACAGAGGATCTCTTGAGTATCTACCATAACCCAGGAAGCTATGCTATTACCTTATTCAAGCCCCAACAGCCCAGCGAATTAGCTATTATCGTGTCCAAATTAAAGATAAAGCTAAAGGGCAGATAAATACCCACAGTTAAAATGGGGAAGAGCTGGGAGTTACACACCAGCTTCGTCACCCCCAAGTCTATACCTCATATTAGATCAGGGAATCCCCTCTTGGCGTCACACCACACATTTGTCAATGAAAACACTGAAAGGCAACAACAAAAGAAGCCAGTATTACATAACCTATAGTATGTGCAAAAGCGTCTTTGCAAAGAACGTCTACAGTTTACTGTAAAATAAGATTAATTATTTTAAAACATTCATTTAGACAAATAGCACCATAAACACATAGTTTAGACAGCACCTTAATATCTTGTTGGCAAGGGAAGAGACAGTACTATCCTTCTCCAATCCTGGCATATTCTGAATCCTGTACCTCAGATGACTTTGTCAGGGTTAAAGTGGTATCACCTTAAAAACTGAGCCCCCTCGGAACATCTGGGTGGCTCAGGCGGTTGGGCATCTGACTTTGCCTCAGGTCACAATCTCATGGTTCGTGGGTTCAAGCCTTGTATCAGGTCTACTTGGGATTCTCTCCTTCTCTGTCTCTTTCTCTCGGCCCCTCCCCGACTTGTGCATGTGTGTTCTGTCTCAAAATAAACTTTCAAAAAAGAAAAAAACAAAAACTGAGCTCTCTCATACATTTCTGAGATGCAATGCAAATGTAAAATGGTACAGTCTCTCTGGAAAGCAATTTGGCAGTTTCTTGTAAAGCTAAACATGCACTTATCACATGACCTAGTAGCTGTACTCATAGGCATTTATCCCAAAGAAACAAAAACATATATGCACACAAAAACCTGTTTATGAACGTTCATAGCAGCTTTCATCATTATAGCCTCAAACTGTAAACAACCCAAATGTTTTTCAGTGGAATGAATGGTTAAATAAAATGGTTTATATACTATGGACCAGGACTCAGCAATAAAAGAACTATTGATATAGGCAACAACTTCAACAGATCTTAAGGCATTATACTTAGAAAAAAAAAAAAAAAGCCCACCTAAAAAGATTATATATAGCACAACTGCACTTGTACACCATTCTCAAAATGACAAGATTATGGAGATGGAGAACAGACAAGTAGTTAGCAGGGACCAGACACAGTGCAGAGACGGGTGCACTTACAAAGGAGTACCTGAAGGGAGTCCTTTGTGGTGGCAGAAGAGTCTGTATCCTGATTATGGTGGTAGTTGCACCACTACTATGGTGGGTAGTTGCAAGAACCCATACATGGGATTAAACTGCATCAAATTACACACATATACACTTGTGCACGTAAAAACTGAACAAGGTATGCAGCCTAGTTAAGAGCAACATACCCGTATAAATGTAGTTCCGATGCTGTAGTATAGCTAAAGAACGCATCATCTTCGAGGGAGCTGGGTGAAGGATACATGGAACTCTTCATGTGTGAGTAACCTTCTGTGAAGCTAGAATTTTAATTATTTCAAGATTCAAATTAAAGTTAAATCAACAACAACAACAAAGGTCTCTAGCAAATTTTCAGCTCATCCATAGGTAGATACCGGTCAAACAGGCTGGGAAATAATGTTCTTTTCTGCCATAATATCCCCCAAGGTCCTCAATCTAGTGGCAGACTGGAGACTATGACCCGTGTCACGTTAAAGCATAATGCAATTCTCTACCACACCTTTTATAATGGAAGGCAATGAAAATGCAAATGTATGAATATATCCACAGTCTTTGGCTTTCAGCAAAGCCATTCCCTCAGGGTTGAATCCCTGGGGATCCTGATCCAACTGAGCACAGCCTTCATTACATCTAGACTTGGAAGCACTTGACTCTGCCTGGAAAGGTCATAGGAGGCTTCCTCCAAGAAGTGAAATTTGAGCAGAGCTTGAAGGTTGAGGAGGACGTCACCTGGCAGAACTAGACGGAAAGAGCATTCCAGGAAGCCACAGGCCTGGGACTGCACCCCAGACTGAGAGAGCTGCCAGCAAGGGGGATGGGAATGTGACGACAGTACAACATATCCATGGGAAAGAAGTGGCACCAGATCTTAAAGGCCCATAGTGCCATGCTACAAGTGCACGCCATGCTACAAGTGCAAAGTCTTAAAAGTTCACGGGCACATAACTGCCACGCTCCACCAATGACAGGTGGTCTCTTAACACTTCTCTTTACAGTTTGTTTAAGATACCTAGGTTATATTTCTCCTGCTCCCATGCACACCTTTTGCTAAGGTCCTTGCTTGTTTACTATAAACAAGGTATCATGGTGCTAACAATTTTCCCAATAATTATGGTAAATACAATGCTTTGTTCCATTTTCTAAGTGAAGCCAGTGGATTTTTCTCTGGAGAAGGAAAAGTAAGCCAGTGGTGAAGGATATCAAAATCACTAGCCCAAATTATACACAAAAGCTAAAGGAATCTCATGTAACATACTCCTTTTTTGTTGTTGTTTTTAATTTTTGTTGTTATTCAACCTTGCCCTTTCTCAAAGTTCTTACTCTCAACACAAACTTAAGCCAGGTTTTAAGTTGTTAATTGCAGGGGGAAAGTAAAATGTACAGGAAGTGAGTAAAAATACAGTGATGTCCTACCAAAAGGAGCCAGTAATTCTTGATTTAGATTTAACAGCTTTATTTACTGTGGCAGTAAAATATTAATGGCACTGCAAAGTTGAATTCACACGGGCAGTAATTCACAATCTCTGGAACACAGTCTTTATTTTATGTCAAGTCATTACATCAGTAAAAGTTACCTAAAATAAATCCATTTGCCTTCCAGTATTTTAGACAATAAATAGAGCCATTTCTCCCACCGTCAAGTTAGCTTTGAAATACACAGACTTATAATAGTGAAAACCCCCATGTTATCAAGGAAATGGCAAGCCATATCCCATAAATATGTCTGAAACCTAACAAATGTGATTCTGCTACTTGTAGTCTTTAGCTGCTTTCTGCTTTCAAAATTAATCCAAAGCTCTGAGTATGAATTATATGCCATGTTCTAAATGGGATCAGCTCTCCTTACAGCTCCTGAGATTGTTTTCAAATGTGCCGGACCGATGATTGATCAATGGGCTTACAAGTCCAGAGCATCAAATATATGCAGTAATGTGATCTCCGGTCTAGCCAAGAAGGCCAGCAACTCTAGCAGGATACAGGGATGCTAACTTAATGGACTAACATCAGGGTGAATCATCCACTTCATGAGGTACTTAATTGTCCACTGCTTTTATAAGACAAAGAAGAAGCCAAGAACTTGTACGTCTCATAAACTATGGGCTTCCCAAAAGTTAAAAACTGTCTTTAGCTCTTCATAGCCTCAATCCCTAGTACAGTGCCTCTCAATAAATGTTTTTTGACTAAATGAATGAATGTATGCATGGTGCAGTGCAAGAAACAGTTAAAATGTGATATATACATTATTTATTCATTCACTTATTTTTTTGTCACGGGCATTTGTCAGGAGCTTATAATGAACCAAGTATGACACTAACTAAAGAGGAAGACACAAAAAACCATACGGCACAGATCACACAGGGCATATAAGAGATAGGACAGGAGAGAAAGAGATGACCCAAGTGACCCAAGAAAGGAGAAAGGGAAAAACCAAGTAGAGTCATAACAAACTGTGTGGTTTCAAAATGATAAACTGGTAAGGGGAAAAGAGGAGATGTTTTTAAATTCCATCCCTGGAAAGAAAACTGATGCCTAGTGGAAGGCAGAAGACAAACTCAGACACAAGGGGCCTTCAAATGCTTATCATCATTGTGGGCCTGAAAACATTAAAAAAATCTCATTTCAGATGCATTTATTAATATCTGTAGTGAGGGCTAAGATGAAAGGGATGTGGGAGCGCAGGGTGGCAGTTCCTCAAACCATTAGGAAAACAGTAGACTGTCATGGTGTTTAGTTTAGTTTCACTTTGATACGATCCCTTAACCCCATGTAAATTGGCCCCCTACTTGAGAGCCAGAGGTCATTTTCTCTGCGGTTGTTTTGTCTTAACTACAGGAATTCTTAAAGAGGCTTAAACCACACAGGTTCAAAGGCACAGCTTTACTTGAAATTGGGTTCAGCACAGTTAAACAGATTGCCACCCCAAAGGGATTTCTAGCTATCATGAACAAAAGAATGGAACTCAACCAGGAAAAAGCTGGGAGGGAAACAGGACATGTGGTCATCCCAGCCTGGTGGCACTCCTACAAAGGATGCAATGTTAAAAATAGAATCAATAAACATTCACACGGAGATGGTATCTAGAAACAGCACAGAGATTGATGGCATCCCTCCCCTGAAAGGACCTTAAAGGAGGAAGCTACAGACCACAGGCATGCACACACACAGCAAGGCGTGTGGCTAAATGCTTTAAAGGAAAAAAATTTTTAAAGGCCTTCAGTCTTGCTATTTCACCTGCATTCAATGTCCTTGGTTACAAAGGAGGAGGTAGCATGGAACACAAGTAGTAAAGGATGAGCGGGCTGTTGTTTGGCCTTGGGGAAATACACTCCTAGCTTACTTATACTTCTCCTTAGACACTTGGCCCCATGGCCTGACAGATCCATTCTCCTTGCAGGATTCATTAAGCATGAGGCCCACCTAAACTAGTCCTGACTGTCAGAAGTCCCAAGTTTCATTCCCAAGTTTCAACTGAGCATGTGAAGTGAAATGGATGAATCTATTTAGTATTCAGGTTTCTTAGCATTTAGAATCCCAAATTCCAGAACACACCCATAAACTCCAGAATTACCTACGTCTCTAACACTGAAGTTCCCCCTGAGACTTCCAGGTCCTCATTCCAACCTAATGAGAATGGGGATACAGGTCCTACCTCTCCTTTCAAGAGTTGGAGGGAAACGGGGCACCTGGGCAGCTCAGTCAGTTGAACATCTGACTTCAGCTCAGGTTATGATCTCACAGTTTGTGAGTTCAAGCCCCATGTCCGGCTAACTTGTCAGTGCAGAGCCCACTTGGGATCCTGTGTCCCTCTGTCTCTTTGCCCCTCACCCACTCACAGATGCATATGCATGCTCTCTCAAAAGTAAATAATAAAAACATTAAAAAAAAAAAAAGTTGGAAAGAGGAGGTGACAGGCGAGGGTGATATAATCATGTGTGTGCCTGCCAGAGTCACTGAGTCTCTGAAATGTACAAGTATGTCCAAGTATAGTTCTTTATAGTCAGACAGAAGCCAAAATAGAATCCACGGCTGGTTGAGGCAGAATTTATCTTGCCATTCCACAAATGGGTTTGTCATGAGCATTCTTAAACTTCCTCAAGTATATAAGTCATGCTTTCTTGTTTAATCTTATAGTTAGATCTCTGAATTTTGCACCACTTTGCCCGAATGACAAAGAGTATGGTATAAAAAGGCTGCCTGGATGTCTGCTTATAAAGGACAAAAATTGCCTCTTTGGAAAATCATCATATATAGGCAGGTGTTTATTACTTTGGATCGGAGTTTCTCAAACTGTAAATTATGTCTCATTAATTGTTCCTAAAATGGTTTATGAAATCAATTTTTTGAATGGAATCGAATAGGATGAAAAAGAAAATATCAGAATGTATCACATGTTGCCAGGTTATTATTTGCTGAAACTTGCACCATAGAAGAAGCTAGGATTTGGCTTTCAAAGTAAAATAGCCCCTATTCTGAGTGATGTCAACTTGGTATTTGGAAAAATATAAATGCACTATTCATATTACTCCTATTACTTTGAATTCTTCACTCCCTTAAAGTGCTTCAGAATCATTTTAATTTTAATTAGACAAAGTCCCTTACCTTTTAGAATTCAGTCTCAAGATAAAGGAGAATAATAGAATGGATTGAGCCTTTACTCCAATAACAACATTCGTCCTCACTCACTCTCAGCAAGTGTGCACTAACACCAACAGCTTGAGGGAGGGGTAAATCCACCATCGAAAACCACCAAATTCCTAAAGATCCCAAAGTAATCTGTTTCAAAGACATCAGATGTGGACATGGCAGGGACCCAGTGAGCCATCAGAGTATTTGTACTGATATTTCAAAGTAACTTTAAAAAGTTACGGTAGAAAATTCAACTAAGGCCAAAAAAATAGATTTTAAAATAATAAGTATATCAAAGTATATGTTTCAAAAAACCTTCATGTGTGTTATCATCTTAATTAAAAAAATAAAAAAGGCCTGACCGATGATTCAATGAAGTATACTCCATTCCTCAGAGTAGCAATATTATGTCATGATAAAAAAGAAAAATTTACTTCAGTAATTTTCTTAATCAGTATTCACCCTTGATTGGTTTAAAATTTATTTCACCCTTAAAAGATATCACACAAATAAAATTTAAATACAAATACAATCCTTACTTAATAAAGTCCTTTCCATATAATTTACTCTTTCTAAATCCTTGGTCAATCAATTTTGCTTTAACTAAGACATAATTTGCTTTAACTAAGACATTATTATTCTGAGTAAGGCTCTTTAAATTGATTCTTTTATACCGCTAAATTAAAAGTCAGTATATTTTTCAAGTAAATATGATCCAAGATTATTGATAAAGACGGAGTGAACTTTAAGTCATTTAAAAATAGCTAAAACTATGAAAGTAAATGGCTTTTTAGTATCTAAGCTTTACCATTCTCTCCTTCTTTATGCTTTTGTCAAAACGAGGGCATTAAAATCTCAATCTCTCTCTTTCCTTCTCTGAACAGTACCAAACATATACTAGGTACTTGAGAAAAAAATATTTTTGGAATGGGAAAATTACACAGGACACATTAAATTTATTCTAACAGCCAATTACCGCCAAACTTATTAAATTTTATTCCCTAAAGCAAGTTCTTATTAGCTATATAATTCATATCCTTTCATCAACAGAAAGCCATCCATCCAAGCTTCAGGATTCCATCCATTTGATTGCTGTCTTGGTTAAGCTGCGTGCAGACTACTATGTAACCAATTACAGGACTTCTAGACTAGAAATTCAACCATCAAAAACTTAAAAGAAAAATAGGCCCAACAGCTTTTTCTAACTCTCTCTTTTCCAAGGGTTACATAAAATTCTAAACATTCCTCCCACCAAAAAATTAAACCACTCCAAAGTACCCCCAATATATAATGACAAAAAAATCTGTTGCCTTCCCAGGAATATCTAAAAGGACAACTGAAAAAACTAATGGGTAGAGAAAAGAGTAAGAAACACCAACCATCCCAACCATCCTTGACAATTCCCTTCCACATTCATCCCAGTTCCAAGCCACTTGCCCCCCATGTAATTATCTAAATTTTCAGCTGTAAGGAGAAAACCAAGGATTAAGCAACAATCAAAAACTAATCAGATTTCTCTCTCCTGTCATATACCATTGCCACATGTTGAAAGGAGAATTCTTTGGGCCAATTTCCAAAGATGTCACTATACACTAAACATACTATCATAAATTCTTACCTCACTATGGTTTATAACACAAATCAGCAGCTTGCAAAATTTTAAGTGTGTAAACAAACTGAGGGGAAAAAAACTGGTTTCATTTTATTTCTAATATAAGTTTAAAAAATGTTTTAAGTATAGAAACAATGAAGAACTAGCAACAAACAAAAAGCCATTATTTGCTTGTAGATTTTTCTTCCTGTGGTTTACTTCTCGTCTGCAGTCCTAGTCTGTCTTGTAAATCACTCAGCCTAAAATCATGCCACGGTTCACACTCCCACATAAAAATACAGTATACTCAGGGAACACAGAATTTTTATTAGCCTAATCTAGATATTTATGAAAAGATAACTCTGCTACAAAATTCACTAATTCATTCACTTACTCACATACATGTATATACGTAACCCTGCTATATGGCAAGCCCTCTATGGGAGGATTAGGTGGAAAGATTGGTCTCCTCCCTCAGAGCTTATAATCAGGTAGAGGACAAAAGACCAGATACAAATAATTGGAGTTCAAGGTCAAATGTTGTAAATACCATCAGAATGATATAAACAAAATACTCTAGGAGTCTAGGAGACGCAAATTATCACTAGTTTATGTGGTCACGCAAGGCTTTTTGAAGATCCAATGTAAATGGAGTCTTGAAGGATGAATAGGATTTTGAAAAGCAGAGATGAATGGACAGTTGGAGAAGTGAGAAAACAGAGAGCACTGACATTTCCCAGAAGGCTGGTGCGTATGTGGACACTGTGCTATGAGTTTTCATTTATGCTGGCTCGTAATTCCTTTTCAACAGGGAAGCACAATGGGATTCAGCTGTAAGATCTGGAGGGGAAACAAAACAGCAGGGAAGACAAGGTGGGTGCAAGTGGCGCAATCCTCCAATTGTGAGCCAGAAAGTCTGCACTCAACCAGAGAGAAAAGTAAAATAGAATATTACCAGCTATGCTTCTGAATGACAGAAAAGCAGAAGAGGAGGAGGAGGAAGGAGGAGGAGGGGGAAGAGGAGGGGGAGGGAGAGGAGGAGGCAAAGGAAGAAAAAAGTGGGGTCACATGCTTCTATGGATGACTAGCACAGCCAATTGCTAAGCACATTTTCTACTTTTTTGTGATTGCTAGGTACCCTTTATATTTCATTTTAAAAAATGTCAGGATCTGAAAGGGTCCTACAAGGTCATTTATTTCACCTTCTACCCAATTGTGTAAACCCCTTTACATCATCCAGGAAAAATCCTCTGGCCAGTGTCAACACTTACATGATGGGGAACTTTACACTGAGCCCCTGCTATGTGTCAAGCCCTCTGACACAGGAGGTTACAATTCTCAGCTGCTCTGACAGGGCAGAAACCATTTCCTCGAACTAAAGTCTTCCTAGAGCTTGGTCCTTTGGTCCCTGATCTGGAAGAACACAAAACAACATTTTTCCATCTAAGACATACTTTCTTCACATTTTCACAATTATAAAATCAGAAGGGGCCTTACCATAAATTGTGTGTCATAACAGCAATTTTTCTTTTTTTTTTTTTAATTTTTTTTTTTAATTTTTATTTATTTCTAGGAGAGAGAGAGATAGACAGCGTGAACAGGGGAGGGTCAGAGAGAGAGGGAGACACAGACTCCGAAACAGGCTCCAGGCTCCGAGCTGACAGTCAGCACAGAGCCCGATGCGGGGCTCGAACCCACGATCCGCGAGATCATGACCCAAGCGAAAGTCGGACGCCTAACCGACTAAGCCACCCAGGCGCCCCAGCAATTTTTCTTATAATTGGTTACATTTGCAAATAAAATGATGCATCTTACAATCACTGGTCACTCTGGGTCCCACAGCAGTCCCCATGTACCAGGTGGTTGACCCTGACCTGAGTGATGCTCCTTTGTACTTCAGTTCTTTCATGTGTAAAGTGGGGCTAAAAACAGTACCTGCCTCACAAGCTCTTTCTGTGTGCATTATATGGAATAACACACAAAACCATTTGCACAGCAACTGGCACACAATCAACATTCGGTAAACTGTTAGCCTTATCATCTACCACTAGACTAAATAATTTCTTCCCTACAATCAACCTCCATAGGACATGGTCTCCAAAACTTGCCCACTTCTGGATCCACTCCAATTTGTCAACATCCTCCTAAAAATCTTTTGTCCAGAAAGGCACATAGGCTGTTCTCAGTGGTTTGGCTTGAATATAACACAGAAGGACAATTATTACCCTTACTTTGACTCTGAATAGAGAGCACGGGCTACTACCTCTTTGGTAGAACTGAAGTAGAATAATCAAGAAAGCACTGGCCGAGGGAATTTTACAATTTACATATTCAGGTAACACATGGAGACCAAGTATGAACACCAGGATGGCAGAATGCCCCGCCAGAAGAGAAGAGGACTGGTTCCTGACTGCCAACAGCTGAGAAAAGCTTATCACATGCCCAGATTCTGCGAGGAGACGCCGCAGCATGCCTCACAGCACCTGTGTCCACAGCCAGCTCCACCGCAGCTGTCCACTCCTGCAACACGCTGGCTGCCCCCACAGCACCAGCTCCTGCAACCAAGCCATGCACGTTCAAACCCACGGCCTCTGCTCAGGTCCTGGAGCCAAATCAACTGCTAATGGCATGGAGTCTGGCCACCTCTCAAAGGACAAAAGAAGCTACCCCCTGCCTGTTAAGTAGGAAGCATAAAAATACACCCCAAAAGGAGTGGTTCCTTTGAGAAAAATTTTTTTTTTATTTTAGGGAGAAAGTGCAAGTGGAGAGAGGGATCGAGGTAGAGGAGAAAGAGAGAGGGGGAGAGAAGGAAAGAGGGGGAGAGGGAGAGAATCTTAGGCAGGCTCCCCAGTGAGTATGGGGCTTAATCCCATGACCCCAGGATGATGACCTGAGCCAAAATTGAGACTTGGATGCTCAACCAACTGAGCCACCCAGGCACCCCTGAACAAAAACATTATTAATCTCCAAAGCAAGGCAGTCTGCTGCAAGGAAAAAAAAAATTTTCTGGTTCCAGTAACCAGTAATCCCAACAGGAGGCACTCCTGTTTTTTGTTTGTTTTTATGTAACAGCTTCATCAAGACTACCATTTGTGAAATATAAAGAACAATTTGTGGAAAAGACATAGCTTAGGAAAAGAATAATACCTAAGTCTAACCTTAGAATATGAGAGAACGGGATTTCTCGGATCTAACCTAAACTGAGAGGGAGCTGGGAAAGTGTCAAATTAACAAATTCAGTGGCAGGCGGATACTTTCTGTAGCCAGGTGTGATAAAATATTAAGTGTTTTACAGATTAACAGTGGTAATTAAAAGCTTCTCTGAAAAATATAATAATAAAGTCAAGTTTACACAACTAAGAGGACCAATAAAGATGACCGACAGGGCAGTGAGGTCCATGACTGAAGAGGAAGAAGGTGATGGCAGAGCCTGAGATTTGAACAGAACAAGACAGCCAACACACTGACAGGAACGGTGGATGTGACAGACCACGGGCAGCACTGAATAGAGAGGATGTTAGCTGAGGACGAAAGTAGAGGAATCAAGGGACATGAGAGGCTCCATCCAAGCAGCAAATTTTTGCCAAGACAAGTTTATAAAGAAAGTAAAATACAGTGTACCTAGAATTTTAGTTACCTTCCCACACAAACCCTTTTGGTTGAGATGAATAAAAAGAGGCCCAAGTGACTTGCCTTAAGGCTGTGAAGCTAAGGGACCAACTGAGCCAAGATAGGATACCATAGCTCCCAAGCCCAGATTCACTGCTGTTTCCTCCCAAAAGCTTGTGATCAAGTCCAAGAATAAACACTAACACAGCTAGAATTCCCCCAAGAAAAACCAAGGGCTAACCCGCACGGTTCCACTGAAGGATAAAAGTAGAAGATCAGTTAGAATAACAAACCAACCAACAGAAGGCTCTGTGCTCTCACCTAGTACAAGAAATTCTGAAATGTAGACATCTTGGTGCTCCCAACTCCTCACCCCCCTCACTGGGGATGATGCAGCAATGTTCAGACCACACCAGAGCCCAGACTTGGCTCTGACATGTTTGCTCTACAATATCTCAGGATATTCCACAGAGAACATACTTTTTTGAGATTAAACTCTAGGGTTGAGCTTCTGAGGTTTGTGCGTCCTTCCTTAAGACTAATTTCAGATTTTCTATCCAATTTCTTTTTTCAAGGAAATAAAACACATATATTAAGTGCTTTTAAGTAATTGTGAATTCTGAAAAGACATGGAGAAATGGAGTATTGAGGGTTTATTCAAAGTCCTGCTCCACCACCAACAAAAATAAAAACCTGAGCTCAAAATCATCTTATCCGATGCATTAAAAAAAAAGAAGAAGAAGAAGAATGCAGAGACACACACATTGACGGACTATTTTTTGTGTTGAGGTTCAGCCTCTTGATAGCAGCTCTACACAAATCTCTGAGAAACAAAGGCGGCTTTGGGAGAATTCCTTTTAAGCCCTGTTGGCATCCTTCCAATGCACAAAGCCACTGAGGCAAATGGTAATGATATGTATTCAGAACCCATATTAATACCTGACCTTGAGCAGCAAGAACACACATCCGTACACCTGGTTTGCAAGAGGCGATACAGCTGGTGAACAAATCTAGTCCCTCTGAAATGCCCTGTCTTCCTCCAAACTCCCCTAAATGTCTACTCATGATTATTCCCAGCCCTGAATGGCACTGCCAGAACTATCAAACCCTGTTCTCTGCCACCCCACCCGAGGAAGCATCGTGCATCATCAATCACTGATGTACAGCCTCACAGATCCCAGCCCAGACACAGCAGCTTTATTTGCAAAGTTCAAGGGTTCCCAGAGTTTTTAACATTCAACTCCTTCAAAAATCCTTAATGTTACCATAATCCTCTACTATAAAAGAGAGAAAAAGACTCTACAGGTGCCACACATATATTACAAGACTGCTCAAAAAGATGCACTCTGTGATGGTCACTTTCCTGTGTCAACTTGGCTAGGCTATAGTACCCAGTTATTCTACCAAAGAGTAACCCAGGTATTGCTGTGAAGGTATTTTGTTGATGTGGTCAACATCTTCCAAGGTTTAATTGACTTTAGGTTAAGACAGTGACTCTTGTGAGTAGGGTTTCGTCCAACGAGCTGAAATGCCTTCAGAGCAAACACGGAGGTTTCCCTGAAGAAGAAATTCTGCCTCAAGATTATGGCATCCACTGTTGCCCAAGGGTTTCCTTATATATGTAACTGATATAACATAAAGAGAATATATATAAAATCTCCTATGGTTCTGTTTCTCTGGAGAGCCCCAATTACTGGCACATAATCCACTTCCCTATTTGCATCACTACAGACCTTTTCAAGCCAAGGCTGCAAACTCAAATGCCAGTGGGGGCCAGGAAGGTGATGTCACCGGGCAGAGTGGCTGTTAGACAACAGATGGCACTAATCGGGCTGCTTCGGTGTTCAGGAGACATAAGGGAGTGCTAGAACTACACTCAACGGAGAACACGTCTACCTACAGGGAACAGCAGTGTTGCCAAGGGGGACCAGGGTCACTCTATGTTCTACCTGTTCAAGAGAAGCCAGTAATACATGCTTTTTAAATGGAATCCTCACCCAGTTCATAAGTACAAGTAGCTAATTCAAATTTAAGGCACTTGTTAATCCAATCCTCTGGAAATCTAATAAAAGGAGTCGAGAGCCAGAGGGGAGAGAAGGAAACAGGCTCTACAGGTTCCACAGGCAGTGACTTGATCCTGAAAACATCCCCCTAGGCAGGTACTATTATTATGCCCCTTTTCAGATGACCGAGCTGCACCACAGAAGACTGAATACCTCATGCAAGGCTACATAGCTAGTGGGCTCCCAGGACATTCGCCCCGGGCAGAGTACAGAGCTGCAGACAACTCTGCTTCCCTGAAAAGCTCAAGGCTCTTAATTTTCTTTTCTACATGTTAGATTAGGCTTGTACAGGAAGTCATGGAAACAGTCATTTGACACAGAAAACTATAGGTGTGGTGAACATCTCACCCACGCAGAAGAGCCAATAAATCGACTGCTGCCTCTCTCCTTTGCCTTCCAACTCTGCGGTGCACTGCTCCCTCAGGAACACTAACCACGAGTACATCTCCAGTGAATAGCCAGGATGGCTTTTGCATTATTATTGTTCTGTAAGTTTTAAGTTAAACATTTTAGTCATTGACAACGTTCAGAAAATGACTGAGTGAAGGGCGCCTGGGTGGCTTAGTCGGTTAAGCGTCCGACTTTCGCTTAGGTCATGATCTCGTGGTTTGTGGGTTCGAGCCCCGTGTCGGGCTCTGTGCTGACTGCCAGCTCAGAGCCTGGAGCCTATTTCGGATTCTATGTCTCCCTCTCTCTATGACCCTCCCCTGCTCACGCTGTCTCTCTCTCTCTCTCCTAGAAATAAATAAAATATTTAAAAAAAAAAAAAGAAAGAAAATGATTGAGTGAGCCACAGAGCGCCTGCCATTGAGTTTTAAAAATTAAATGTCCCAAGTACAACAGACAGCTCACACATATTCTTTACCACTCACTCAGAGAAGTAACCAGGATCCTGAGTTTCATGTGTCATCATTCACATGCATGTGACAGTGCTTATACTGTTACTTCACACACATATACAGCATCTAGCACTGCTCTGCGTGCCTTAAGCCTGAGGTAAGTGGCATCATAAGGTCACACCCTTCTACACACTGGTTTTACTCCCTCAACATGGTGCATGTGACATTTATTTATTTCTACTATTACATGACATTCCATCATACACAAAGCACACAGGGACGTATCCATATCTTTGTTATTACTTACTTTGCATTATACGGAAAACAACAAAGCAGATTCTCACACATCTTGTCTCTTCTCATGGAGCAATGTGAAGCTTCCTCTGAGGGTGCATCAGTAGGGGTGACAATTACGTGGTTCTATAAGATGTTAACATGTGGGGGTGAGGGGGGCGCCTGGGTGGCTCAGTTAGTTCAGTGTCCGACTCTTGACTTTGGTTCAGGTCATGATCTCACAGTTTGTGAGATCGAGCCCTGTGGCTGGCTCTGCAGTGACATCACGGAGCCTGCTTGGGATTCTCTCTCTCCTCCCTCTGTCCCTAGCCCCTTACCGCCGCCGCGCGCGCGCGCACACACACACACACACACTCTCTCTCTCTCTCTCTCTTTTTCTCTCAAAATGGATAAATATTTTTTTAAAAAGATGTTAATATGTGGGGCAGCAGAATGAATGAGAGATGTGGGGAAAGTCTGTACAATTTTTGAAATTTTTCTGTAATTCTAAAATTAGTTCCAAATAAAAAGTTTTAAAGAAAGAAAAAGAACACCTCCTCTGGGCCACTTGAGGCAATTCCCCATAGGACTGCCAAGCTTGGGGTTAATGCCAGTCACAGAGGAGGCCTCCACAACCAGGGGCAGCAGGAAGAAGCAGACTCCTGAGCACCCCATCCCAGAAATGTGACAACACTACTATGTACACAACTGTCTAGAACTCTTCAATTAGCTGAGTTTACATATGATCAAGTATGGATAAGTAAAATCAAAGCAATGTTTTGAATATTTATAAACCAAAACAGGAAGAAGTTACTGAAATTGAAAAGACAGCAAAGATTCATTAGAGGAAAAAATCTCTCAAGCTATAGCACCTCTATCCAGGACATGAAATGACTTGTCTTTTTCGTGGCTTTCAATTGAATCTGATATATGTGTTTCATTCTCTGCATTTGGTGACACATGTAAAAGTCTGAGACTCCCCTAAACTATCAGGGGGAAAAACTCTGTACAAACACCTTTTTTCTCCTGTTCTTTCCAACCAGTCAGATATCCTGTGCTACAAGAAAATCATGTTTCTGTAAAGACCCAGAGACTGGGACTGAGGAGACCTACATGGGCCAACTCCAAAACTAGCCATCTCCTCTCGGAAGCCTGCCAGGACTAACCTCATCTGAACCACATCACTCATCCACTCCTCTCTCCCTTTGGACTTCCACATTCCCTTTGGCCTCAATCACTTAGCACTTGTAGATGTTTTGATTAGGATCATCTGTAAGTCCCTGTTATGTTTTCTCTTCTTACACAGACTGTAAACTTCTCAAGGCATTATGTCAATCCATCAACAAGGGCAAATGCCAGAAGACAGCACAAAGAAGCCAAAATGGAAACAGGGGTAAGGTACAGTCTTTGGTAAGATCTCTGCAACCACAATCTAAGGATGTTATCATCTTCTGGAAGACTTAGTTTCTTCACCTTTCCTCAGTTTCTAGACAGTTTCCTCCCATTAAATTCTATGTGTAAATCACCATACACTTCACCTCCTACTGACTGTTTATTAAGTGCAATTTATATGAACCATGGGACATATAATCCTTGCCAAAAAGAAACATCTGATTATTTTATTCTATGTTTTGGTATCTCCTACAACGTAAGTAGCCCACGATCATCCAAACACTACTTAATAAATTTTGGTGAACGTAACAAAATGATAAACCGGTTGGGGAATAAAAGCCTCAGTGGATTATTTATCTGAAATGTTCAGTCTCTCTCTAGCCTCCTCAGTCATGGCCCACACTCAGGAACAGTTTGACATTTTAGCACCATATGGCTCAGAGAGGATCCAAAGGCCACAGTATAACTTGCCAGGCCATTTGGCATTTCCTGCATTTGCCCATGTGGATGGCACCAAGCTCCCAACTCACAGCTGCAGCCTGAGTCAGGTCTAGGAGGACCAGGGTCTCTCCAGGATACCAGGGCAGCAAGGAGCCAGGGCAGCAGCCACAGAGCTTTGTGGTCCAGCATCATGACGCCAAAACTAATAATCTAATGTTCACTTTACCCAGATTTCTGGCACAGCTGAGAAAATATACTGGTGGTTTTACAACCGTATTTCCATCAGAGGTGTCCTGTAATCACACCCTGCACCGAAATGCCGTCCCTCTGAAGCATGTTGCAGTAAGCTCACTCTCCTTGGGAAGCCTGCAGACATCAAGGATCTTACCAGGACAGGGAAAGCACGAAGGTGGGAGAAGAGGGATCTGAACCCAAAATGACCTCTTCTCCATAGGCCTGAATTTCATCCCTAAAGATTTTTTCTCCTACTGGGTTATTATTTGCTTGTTACAACTTTTTAAAGCGCTACACTTTGTAAGCTATCAACGCAGAATTTTTCTCATGCCTCTCAAAGGGCAGCTCCCTAGGTGATAAAAACAAGATTTACATGTAAAAAGGAGGACCGCTAAAGATGCCAGGGCAGGGGCTGGGCAAGGTGGGGAGGGATAAAGGTAACAATCCCAGAGAGAAGAGGGAAGAAGCATCAGGAAAGCCCTGAAGAAAGGAAAGGCAAGTGCGAATCAAAGACATTTGCAGACGCAAGGTCTGTAATGAGGACTTTTTATAAACGTTAAGTATTTGGAGTTAGGCTGTGATCGTTGAACCACATCCCTAAGTAATGCTTTGCTTTAACTGGCCCTGTCTCATTACCCCAGCTCCTAAAATCTCTCTTAAACACCACACACACACACACACACACACACACACACTAATAAACTCCCATACTAGACTGAAAATTGGTTTGGCTCACATAAAACTGAGCCACATGCAAGCATATGTTGTTCAGGAAAAGGGCCTTAGGGCTTGCAATAACACAATGCTATATAAGCAGAGACACAAAAGAAGTCTTCCTGGTTTATAGTGCGAAAACTGGCTATTCAGAGGGTGAGCTATTCCAGACGGGCTTACCATTCCGCATTTAATAACCTTAATCTATATTAAAAAAAACACCTAACGGGGTCATTAAACAGGATTTTTATACTTCCTTCAGGCTCACCTAATTTCATCCTTTCTCCAGGAAGCTTTACATTCCACTAGACATACACACACTCCAGGGATGATTTTAGAAACATGATTTGCATGGAAATGCTTATTTTCATCTGACTTCTCCTCTAAAATCATAAGTCCACTTCACAACTTACAAGTCACAGAACTCAGTTAACTGGAAGAAAAAATACAAATGGAGAGACAAAAGTAGGAGATCAAGTACATAAAAATACATTCATGACCATCTATTTATTATTCAATGTTCTCTAACTTCCCTTAAGCTGCATAATTTATCAGAATGTGCTCAAATGTTTATTTCCAATATAGAAAATGAGGGAAGTAGCCTGGAAGTTAACATATTCTAATAGGACAAAATGCGCCTCCCACAGTCAGAAGCGGGTGCAGCAAATGAGAAGATTCAGCGTCTAACATCGAATACCTGTAACATAGATTCATTTTTGTAGCAGAAACCCAAGGTGACTTTACACAAAGCTTCAGCTTTGGGAAGTGGCTGGATTTTAAATGCTTTGCCACACTTTGTGAAATACAGTGTGTGTGTGTGTGTGTGTGTGTGTGTGTGTGTGTGTGTGTGTGTGTGTGTTTTAAGGCTGGCATGGAAAGGAGTTTCAAAGTCTCCACCCAGCCCAAGGCTACAGATGTCCCGAGAGCTTGGTCATCCTGCAAAGGGTTTACCCAGGCTTTCCTTAATAAATTGGCAACAGTGATCTCCCCACCTCCCGCCCTGCACTTCTTGGTTACCCTGATTTCGGGAGTGCCAGATAAAAGGCAGGAACTGCAGACCTTCCGAAGTTGGGTCATTGTCAGTGTGACAAAAAACTTTGATACAGAAAGACTATTTGACAACCAATGTTCTCAACAGGCTTGTGTATACTTTCACCCCATCTCATTTTTTCAGTAACTTGTGATAATTTAGATAGGCTTAACATTATCCAAAATTTTAACATATTTTCTAAAGAAAGGATATGATAGGGAAACCAATAATGCAAATAAGAATGATTTTCCAAATATTTAAGAGACTTTCTTAAAAACCCCAAAGCATTTTATAAATACTTGTACCTACAAATGGCATGTGACTAAGATATCCTATTTATTTATTAGAGCAGAACCCTTAGTAACATACTAGACAGGAGTTTGTTATATTAGATCTAGTTAGTAAAAGTATTTGAAGGGAATATAGTTTCTGTCTAATAACATTTATATATATTGTCTTGTCCCTAGTGCAGATTACCCTCGATCTGAATTCAGAGTTGTCATTAGAAGCACACACATATATGGGGGCAGCTGGGTGGCTCAGTCAGTTAAGCATCTGACTTCGGCTGAGGTCACAATCTCACAGCTCATGAATTCAAGCTGCGCATCATGCTCTTCACTGAGAGATCCTGGAGCCTGCTTCAGATTCTGTCTCTCTCTGTCTCTCTCTCTCTCTCTGTCTCTCTCTCTCTCTCTCTCTGTCCATTTCTCACTAGTTCACTCTCTTTCTCTCTGTCAAAAATAAACTTAAAAATTTTTTAAAAAGAAACATATACATGTAAGCAGTAAATTACTGGTTTTTTCAGAAACTATGATCTACATAAATCCAAATATTTATTAAAACTGTCTTTGGGGCTGTTCCTAGGTGGCTCAGTTGGTTAAGCATCCAACTCTTGACTTCAGCTCAGATCATGATCTCACAGTTCATAAGACCATGCCCAATGTAGGTCTCTGCACTGTAAGTGCAGTGCCTGCTTGGGATTCTCTCTTTCCCTCTCTCTGCCCTTCCCCCTCATTCATGCATGCACATGCATGCTTTCGCTCACTCTCTCAATATAAACAAACATAAAAAAACATGTTTTTCTCAAAAGGTAAGTAAAACATGTTTTGGGGGCTCTCAAGGCAACCCAAACCTAGGTTCTACTATTACCAGAACAATTCTTTTAACCCCCTAGACTATTTCAACATAGCCATTTATAGATATATCAGTGCACGCTTATCACTTTAAATTCTGTTCTGCATCCACTTTACCTGGTAACATTTCCCTTTCGGCCTAACAAAGATGCAGCATTCTATTATTGGATGTTTTACCTAAAAATATTTTCTTTTGAACTGGTTTTTACCCTTTGCCCTATACGTCCAAATCCTCAAAGGTAGATACTAATTCCTACAATAGTTTGCCCACTTCCTTTTATTCGATATAAAGTCTGGACACACCACATCAGAAGATTCTGGCAACAACTTGAACTCAAATAAGGGAGTTATCTGGGAGGTAAGGGAGTCTTCACAGAAAGCCTTGAGTCATGAAAACTCCATACTGAATTTAAGTAATTGAAGACATGGGTGAAGAATCCATCCTTAACGACACAGGAACAGCTCCCAGGAGCAAAAAGTAGATTTTGATAAGGAGAAGCTTCCATCAGGAGTAGGCTGGAAAGCCTCAATTTAATTACTTCTCCATTGCCTTATTATTCCACCGCTGTACTATTTCCCCATCTCATTTCACAGCCTCTACCAGCTCTCCCCTCGGGCCTCATATTATCGCTTTGTACATGCACATCCCCTCTCTCCCTCTCCTCCACACTCCCAGGGCTAACTGTTCTCTGCTTTCTGTGTCTTGTTTTCACAGCATCCAGCTTTCCAATAAACTGTCACTGGATCAACACCTTTCACTGGAAGTTTATGTAGACAGCGCTGTACTGAAGAGGCAGAAAAGCTAAAGAAAGTCTCCTCTTTTAAGATGTGTAAACCAACACCAAAACAGCCAAAAAATTTTCATTGCCAGAGTCAAAAATACAGGAAGATGCCAGCGACACAATAAATACTCAACCTTTCAAAGTCCATATGTCAGTGTCCAGAGTGCAGACAAAGGGACATGGTGGAGAAGAAAACAGAAGAATGGCTGAGAACTGGAGCTAATATAGAAGCAAAATACCACAAAACAGGGTTCTTAACTTTTTTATTCTGGACCACTGCTAGCAATATGGAGAAGCCTATCAACCTCTTCTGAGAATTATGTCTGTTTTTTAAATGTTTATTTGCTTATTCTTTTGAGAGAGAACGTGCAAGTGAGGGAGGGGCAGAGAGAGAGAGAGAAAGACAGAGAATCCTAAACAAGCTCCAGGCTCCAAGCTATCAGAGCAGAGGGGGAAGCAGGGCTCAAAACCCAGAAACTGTGAGATCAGGACCCGAGCCGAAATCGGACGCTTAATGGACTGAGCCACTCAGGTGACAGCATTTGTTTTTCTTTATTAAGCCACTGAATAACAGGATCCCCTGTCATATTTCACAAGTACTATAATTTCCAATGCTAACTGCTGCCCTGATTTGTTGTCTACATTCATAATTGAAGGAAAGCTAATTTCAGCTAGGGATTAGTGACAATAAAGATTTTTTTTTCTCCCCATCCAAGTTCAGAGACCTTGGAATTCTCTTCATAGGCTCCCTGGTTACAAATCCCTGCCACACTTATTTTTCTCAGAATCTAAAATGTTCAGGCTTCTTAAAGGAATTACCTCTAAGCTCATGTCAATACAAATCCAATGTCAAACTGAATTGAGTGATGAGGGAACACACGCCTACTGAACTGTATGGGTAACAAACTCGTACGTCTTGTGAACACAAAGAAGCCTCTGTAGCCCCAAATTGCAACTCCCTGGAACTGAAGTGAAGGTTCTGGCCCCTGAGCATGTGGCTTCTGCCTTCAGTGCATAGATGGAACATCGCCCTCATTCCTAGTCACTGATTTTATACTTCTCAATGTACAGATTCAGTGCATGTGTGTGGACCTAGGAGTCATCACATTTCCTTGCTGAAAGACAACAGAGGATTTTTTTTAAACTGCAACATCAGTTAAGTAAAGCTTTATTGGGGGAGAGGTGAAAACATTAAATGGATCCATTGATTTTAAGACACGTAAAGTTTTCCAACGTTAAGAGGCAGAATGCCTCAGAATTGAATAAAAACTATAAGTGATTTCAGGTTGTTACGGGGACAATCTCCTAACTACTGAACTATTATGCTTAGGTTGAATGGCTAGCCTGAGAATCGCACAATCACTAGGTTACAGAGCTCGGTTCAATCCAGTCTGGCTGCAGGGGCCAGGTTCTCAACTAAGCTCTAGCGCTTTGTCTTACTCTGTTCCTGATCATTTGAACACCACTCACTTAATTTTTTTTCCAAGTATTAATAAGTGTTATTTCCTAGTACGTCTCTTTTTGGCATATGGGTATAGAGACTCCCTATGGAAATTCTCTATGCCAGTCACCATTAACATCTACAGAGTAAGAGATGATACAGCTGCAAGATCATTACCAGGCTTTGCAAGACAGTGTCAATGCCATCCCTTTGTCATGATAGAGTCTTAGCTTCCCATGGAATATACCAATATTGCTATGTTCAAGCACTGAGTCCAGAGGCTGTTTTTGGCAACTGGGGCTTTCAAAGTACAGGTTCAGAGCACAGGTGGTAACTTTTCTGTTACCACGCCAACATGGGTCTGATAACCTCTCTGTATATGAGAATATAGGGTCTTCTTAAAGTCTCTGTAGAACACAACATAAACAAATTTAAAAGAAAAGGAGAGAACATTATCAACATTATACAATGTATCCTTATTTAGTAGAAAATAAAAGGCTGTCAAAGAGATAACCAACTATTCTATCATGGACAAGAGAACAGAAGTTCACCTAAGCCATGAAAGAAATTTGTCCCTCATTAGAAGCTACTATTTTGGGGAGCCTGGGTGGCTCAGTCAGTTAAGCAGATTCTGTCCCCCACTTTCTCTCTACCCCTCCCCCACTCTTGCTCTCTGTCTCAAAATAAAACATTAAAAAAATAAAGTTTATTTTAAAACTTTTTTATTTTTTCTAATACATATTATTTCTAATGTGTCTACTTTCTGGGCTCAGTACAACTGGAAAAAAGATGAAAACTATTAGTAAACAGAAGGAGCTGCCAAGCCAAGTCCCCTGATGTAGTCTCATGAAGGCAAGTACTCAAAGGCTTCTGAAATATGCCCTAAGGGCAGCCCCCGAGGAAAGCTTCTGGGCCAGGTTTAGTTGCCACGTGAGATCAGAGGACAGTAAGGATGGGGGGGGGAGGGGCGGAGAGACAACAGCTGCTGACATTTACTAAACATTGACCCTTGACCAAACAAGGTGTGAAGTGCTTCACGTGTACTATCTAATGCTCACAAAAGCACTCTGTGTGTTATTACTGTCCAACATTTTAGAAAAGAAAATGCAGACTTAGAGAAGGTAAGTAACTTGCCTGAAATAACAAAACCAGTAGGAGCCTAAATCTGGATTTGAACCTAGGTCACACTCCAGAGCTTTGAAATACTTCCGTGCCTGAGGGAATTCTCCTCCGAAGACTCGAACACTACCTTTATGACCAAGCATTTCCCAAAATGTCCACTGCATGTTACAAATCTAGCAGTAAAGGCATATTGTTTTGATATAGTTGGCAGAAATATCAGGGGACAAATCACCCAATAATTAGGTAATTTATGGGTAAAAGTGTCTCAAATGACTCAATTATTTTTACTTCATGAATGAGTCTTTCTCCACAGACACCCAGTTCCAGACTCTTTGAGTTCACTGGTTCTCAGCCTCTACCACTCACCTGAGGGATAACCTTGCCTCGTCTTGCTTTACCCATTCATGTAGCACTGTGAATTATTTCCTTCAAAAACAGAAACAAAGCCCACGATCTCACCAGCAAGTCATCCCTGCCACCCCTGTAAACCTCTAGAGGTTGGACTGTCCAGCATCCTAGTTGCTGCTCACAGATCTTCCCTGAAGTGCTTTTCCAACACGTGCTCAGCTCAGCTCTTGCCTGGCCCTTATTCCTAGTTTCTGCTACAGCTCCAGGCCTTATGTACCAGCACGCCCCACCACTCTCAGCCCCAGGATGACTTCCCCAGGACCTTCCAAGTCCCCATGTGCAATGTCAGCCCCTCCTCTGGGCTTCCAAACATTCAGACACAGGTTCCTGGCCACCTCCTTCTAAAACATTAGCAAGACCACAGTATCTACACAACTTAATTACAAGGCAATCATTTAGCTCCAGACACAGTGGGGATGCTGAAAGATCAACAAAGTTCACTTTTCAAGTCACACATACCCTTTCAAGACTGGTCTTCCAGGGTTACTCAGTGAGGGGGCGGGGGGAACCACTGCTTCCTTATCTCCACTGAGCACAGCACATATAAAATAAGTGATATTCAACTATGGGGAGAGTAACTTAATTCCGTATGCTTTTACTATACCTGGGACCGGTTCCTCGGAGAGATGATGCAATACCCTTCTCTGAAGCAGTTTTACCACAGGAAAGATGTGTACTTACAGCTAGGGCAAAGCCTGGGGCTGTAGCACCTGACCCGGAGATAGCAGCCCATATTCCGTAGCTACATTAGCCTCTGCAACCTTAGCTTCCCCACGTGTATACCAGCAGTAAGACCTCCCTTAGAGGATTGCAGGAAGTGGGTAAAATAATGCATGTTAGGTACTGACTCAAAATACAGTAGATATTACTTGGTAGTAAAAAGAGAGTGACTCAGCAGCACCCACACTATACCACTACTGTCACGTGGCTAGGGTAAAAGACAGTTGCATGAGGATCCATTTGATTTTAAGTTCCATGGAAAGGCAGGTACCTTTGAGATTCAGACGGACACCCCTATACCTGCAGCTCATCATCAATACGCATCTCTGAGTCATACACTGCGGAGGTTCAATCCAGTTGTGTTATTGAGGGTCACAGAATGCTTTTCTTATAAAGCGCTTTGTTGTTTTTGTTTTTATCCAATGAATGTCTTTTTTCAACGAGGGAAGTTCAGCAAGAAATAGAGAGATAGAGGACAAAAAGGTATAATTTAACAAAGGATTCCGTGACCCAGCCAAACCCACATAAATCTATTACTGAAAAGGAGCCTGTGTCTGGCTACAGATCGCGCATGATGGGCAGACGCAGCAGTCACACACAGATGCAGAACTCAGAACCACCTATCCTCACCTGGAGTAACCGATTGCTGCCAATATGTTAGAAAATGAACTCCAGCTGACTCAAGATAAGATGTGGCAACTAGATGCCTACTTGTATCTGAAACAGAAAAACTAAAATCTATTAAAAGATATACAAAGGAATAATAAACGCTATTTTCTTAAATGCTCTATTTATATAAAGGCACATGCTCAACTTCAATTAAAAAAAAAACGGCTCAAGAAAAAATAACTCTTCCATTTACTATGTAAGTAACAACCTCAGAAAATTCGCCTTTAACAAACTTGTACAAATATAAGCAATAAACAGTGTCAGCCCAGCTGGCTTCTAAGGATTTCGATATTAACAAACAGACTTAATATTCTTGATTTACTATAGATTTTCCCATCAAATGAAATAGTCATGGTGATGATAATTGACCCCACATGGCACACAGCATTCTCCTAAAGGCACAGCTCTATAGTGTGACAGGGTGCAAGTCAGACTCCAACAGGAAGATGACGTGTGCAGCATTTCTTAGTCTGCAGTATGAGAAGGTTCTGTTTCCTCAATTCAAATAAAAATATACAAAAGGGGCATATGCCCTCCTGATGACCCCGCCATAGATTTTTAAATTACAGAAAAACTCATCCACCACTTAAAACATACAAAAGATGGGCTCTTAGGAGTACTTTCAGTTTATATCCACCAAGCCAAAGGATATGTCCTAAGTCCTTAAGTAAAATATGAAAACATCAACATTTATTCAAACTAAGATCCTGTGAGGACAATTGTTTGAAGAGTCTATGATGTAGTACAAATTTAAACATACTTTTGTGTTTAACCATTGCAAAAACATGCCAAATAGGGCCAGTCATCACACAAGATACCAATATCAGTTTCAAAAGAAATTTAAAGACAACGGAGTTTGGAATGACAGATGGGAAATATTTGTATTATTATTGTCTTGTACTTCAAAATTATTTTACAAGAATTGTATTTACCTTTGCAGGATATAGCACAATCAATTCTTAGACAGAAGCCTTTGTTACCACCACTATGTACTGACTTGCTGGGTTTTTAAGGTATTCTCCTTACAACAAAGGAAAACATTGTGAATCAATAAAACGAGACCATTTTAAAATTGCAGTTAATCAAAAGAAAAGAAACTAAAGCCACAGCGCTTTTTTGTCAAGTAAGCAGACAACATTATATTTAGCTCAGCTTCTACCAGTTGCTAAATTTTGTTTTGTTTTAGCTTTCAGGTTAAAGTTCCTGTGAAACAAGGAAGTCTCTCCACTAAGAAGTCAGAAATAAAGTTTAACAGAGAGGATAGTTACCAGGAATTTGTATTTTAAAAAAACAAATCAACAGTTCCCAACCTACATTATTGGCTGTGCAAAATTTAGCTCTAGGTCAATTTTTGAGAACATCTTCAGATTCCAGCACATATGTTTCTCTCAGCTAAGCCATATTATGGGTTAATTTAGTTTGGTGGACCATTCTGGGAACCCATCATTTATAACATTATTCCAACCGCAAAATTAATTGCCAGTTCCAATATAGAATGTGGGATGTGTGTGAAGGACACATTGTCCTAGCAAAACAAAGAGATCACCCTCCAACTTCTACCAACCCCAGTTATTGAATCAGCAAGCAATGTGTGCAAGGCAGCAAATTAGAACCTTTGCAGGAATGAAAGCATCTGTGTCTCAGTGGCATCAGCATCCAGGGTAAAAATTAGCAGTAACAGGGAAGCCTGGCTGCCTCAGTGGGTTAGGCTTCAGGCTCTTGATTTCGGCTCAGGTCATGATCTCACAGTTCATGGGATCAAGCCCCAAGTCAGGCTCTGTGCTGACAGCGCAAAGCCTATTTGGGATTCTGTCTCTCTCTGTGTCCCTCCCCAACTTGTGCTTACTCATGGGCTCTCTCTCAAAAACAAATATTTTTAAAAACTAGCAATAATAAAAATGAACCATTGTGATATAGATGACAAACCTCCTGTCAAAATAATATAATGATGTGGCATATATTTAATAATTTTTTAGATATAAAGGGTAAGTAACCTTTCCTTAGGTCAGATAAATGACACCATAGCTAAACAAAGTATAGGTTTAAGGATGACAATAGTCACTATCAAGAGTCTGCTGCTTTCCCAGCTAAGAGCGACATCTCCATACTGCTTATTGTTTGAACAACCCTTTTGTCTTTGCACTTGCTTTCTGAAATACAGATTAACATGAAATTCTACAATGATGTTCTACATCTGTCACAAGTCCTTCTAGACTTAACTAGTAAAAAGTGTTGGATAACTTCCCCCTTTCACGAATAAAGATGGCAGCTGATGCATAGAGTATTGTCTACTATCTATCAAGACAACTGTTCTCTGCTAAAGAAGTGCTAAGACGGAGACTGGTATTTATTCCTCCAAGAGATAAAGGCTCTCTCATCTCCCAGGAATATTGGCTCAGGGTGAACGAGTTCATAAAAGAAAGACAGCTCATGGCACCAAGATTCCTCCTCCTTAAACAAAGTATTTTTCATCATGTCAATCATATCACTACTGACCCTCTATTAAGAATAAGATCCTTCACTGTGAGCGCACGTGAGAGACACAGAACGAGAGAGTGCACTTGGAGAGCTGGGCCTCGAGCAATACCTTGCTGTTGTTCAGATTTCAAAAAAGGTTCAGAAAAGAGGGGGCCATGAAATGATGTTATAGTAACATGTGCACAGCACTGGTTGTTTCCCAAACATGACTATATACATGATTTCATTTGAGTCGCCAATGTCTCTGATAAACAAGGCAAATGGTATTATTCCAATTTACTGATGAAGAATTGGATAAGGAAATTGACAAAGCTAAGAGAGGTTACATAGCTTCTTAGAGACTACGGTATAAAGTACTTTATCCTTTATGTAATTCTGCCTACCTCAGCAAAATGCTCTCTGGTCCTACTACTTTTAAGTGCCATAAGAAAATATGTAAGCAGTAGGTTAAAACTCTTTTTATGTATGCCCCCCCAAATGAAAAAAAGTCCTTTAAAAAGTCTACTGCCAGTTTCATAAACATTTCCTGAAGACAGATTACTAAGGAATTTAATTTTACTATGTTCAAAACTCACCAAAGTACATCCTGAATTTCAATTCTCACTAATTCCTCCCCAATTTGGTTTATCCTTCCCCAACTGAATTTAAGACTCTATGTTGAGAATATATTAATTGAATTTAAAATAATAAGATCGACAGTCTAGAACTTATCATGCAAAGAAATAGAAATCACTACCCTTGGGGCACCTGGGTGGCTTAGTAAAGCATCTGACTTTGGCTCAGGTCATGATCTCATGGTTTGTGAGTTCCAGCCTGGCATCAGGCTCTGTGCTGATAGCTCAGAGCCTGGAGCCTGCTTCAGTTCTGTCTCCCTCTCTCTGCCCCTCTCCTACTTGCATTCTGTCTCTTTCTCACAAATAAACATTAAAAAAATTTTTTTTAAATCACTACCCTTCTTGTGGTCTGAGCTATTTTTTTAAATGTGTTTTAGGTAATACTCCATATCTACTGGTATTTTGGTTAAGCTGCAATTTCCAACCAGTGGGTTATGCAAGCCTTCCCCCTCTTCCAGTCAGGAGGCCCCAGACTGGGGACAGCATAGATTCCAGAGTTCAGAAAGGTATGAGTGTGTGAGTGGCTAAGAGCAAGCTTAAGTCGAGGTCCCAAAGAAGTATTTATAGATTTATCAGTGATTCTGTTAAGACAATGGATAGGAGCCTATAAAGACTTTGCCAGAGGCAGCCTCCAGACCAGTACTGACCAAGAGAACTTTCTGTGATAATGGAAATGCTGTATGTCTGCACTATCCAATGTGGTAACCCCTAGCAACATGTGATTATCAAGCACTTGAAACATGATAGTGTGGCAGAGAAACTGAATTTTAATTTTCATTTCAATTTATTTAGATTTAACTATAAAGAGCCACATGTGAACTGCCCAGCGCTAGAGTACTGATATCACTCCAGACAAAAATCAGAGCCCAGTTTTTTGTCCATAGGGCTCATAGACCCTGAGGCACCCAGTGTAACAAAAAGAATAGGAGCTTTGGAGGCTAACAGATCCGGAACTCTTCCAAGCTGCACCACCTTGAAAGGTAGCTTTACAGACCCTCGGCATCTTCATCTCCATCCATAATGGAAATCTAGATGCCACCTTCTCAGGATGGCTGGGAGGGAAAGGGTTCCCTCTCACCAGGTCTAGTACATACACTAGAAAACATTAATCTCTCTCCCCTTCCATCTTCCCCCATCTCCTCAATCTAAAACAACTGTACCCTTGGAACTTACCAGGCAATTATGAGATTCTTCATCAACAATCTATAAAAATGTTTGAGTTTCTGGAAGTCAGGTAATGAAAAGAAAAGAAAATCCTATCTGGACTTACATTTTCAATATGATGGCATCAAAGAATTATAAACTGTACTCATTGTTTAATATTTGGCTAATTACAACTATCCTTTATTAATGAGCCAGAAAGCTAAAGTATGTTCCTCTCTTATCTCACAAAGCATGACACTCAATAATCAAGACTCTAAAATGTTTAAATGTTACTTTACATGATGTAGTCCTCACAAGCAGCAGATATGGAGACTCTATATTATTGTTTAAGGGAAGAATTACCCAGCCTGGTTCTATTTCTCAATAAATGTTTGACCGTAAAATAGAAAGAGTTCATTAATTGCAGAGAACAAACTGATGGTGACTAGACGGGGAGGTTGGGGGGGAGATGTATTCAATAGTTGGTGGGGATTAAGGAGTATACTTGTTGGGATGAGCACCAAGTGATGTACTGAAGTGATGAATCATATCATACACCCAAAACTAGTATCACACTGTATGTTAACTGAAATTAAAACTAAAAAAGTAAAAGGAGTTCAACAGTAATTACTGAAATCCTTAATTATATACTTGACTAGAGAGATTACTTAAAGACTGTTCACACAGACACACACACACACACACACACACACACACACAATTCAAGATAATCAATGTAGTTTTATTTCCAAAGAAAGAAAATGGACAACAACCTTAACATTGCCTTATAGTGAAATTACGTAAGTAAGCAGTACACATTCATTCAATGAAATTTCATGTAGCCATTAAAACATGTATTAAGAATCTATTGTGGGGCACCTGGGTGGCTCAGTCAGTTAAGCATACAACTTCAGCTTACGTCATGATCTCATGGTTTGTGAGTTCAAGCCCCGCATCAGGCTCTGCACTGACAGCTCCAAGCTTGCTTTAGATTCTCTGTCTCCCTCTCTCTCTGCACCTCCCTCCCCTTTGTGCTCTTACTCTTAAAAATAAAGAAACATTTTTTAAAAAGAATCTATAGTAAAAAGTTTATAATATAATCAAGAAATTTATTTGGAAATTGGAAATTTCCATTCCATTCCATGTAAATTTGGGAAAAGTGAAAAATAATAACATGGAAAAGGTAAAAAATAATTACAGCTATTTTCATTAGGATATAGAGCAACATATTTTTCCCCTCAAACTTTTCTCCTATCTCCCTAGATTCTGATAATGACCATGTATGACTTTTATATTGGGAGGCTGGGCACAAATGTTTTTAAAGTTATTCACTGTGGTTGAGACTCAGTCGTCTCCATTTCCCATCATTTGAGACAAGAACTCAAACCACAATACCTCAAATGTGTTTTGGCCCCCAGCAGCCTGGCATTCAGACAATGGGAGTGATTACAGAGTGCCCATCCCACACCCTCCTGTGGCGGTCACTGGAGACATCATCTCTGCCTCCCTACCCTCAATGATGGCATATCAGGTTCTGTACCAGCTGTTGGCTTTCTCCCCAGAGGTATGAACATTTTCAGGCCAGAGAAGTGCCCTCCTGTATCAACTACCAACCTAAGTAACCTGCTTGAGAGGTCTTCATTGGGTACCAAAGATTTTTTAAAATATGAAGTCTGTAGTCAAGTAATTTTTGGAATGAATATTTGAAGGAAAAATCTAGCAGCTCAGAGAACAGAGCCGCTGGCACAGCCTGGGTTGCTAAAGAACACCTGGCTATAGAACTGAAGTGTGAACAGAAGTTCTCCAGGCAAGGAAGAAAGGGTGGAGGAACAGTCAGCACAAACGTGGAGGTATCATGGTACAAAGAACTATAGAATACTTTCTGCTAAGGTTAAAGTACAGTGAGAGGATCTTGAAAATGCAGACAAGGTCTAGACTGTGAATTCTTCTTGCAAGCCATTCTAAAGAACGTGGACTTTATCCCATGTGACCAACGACAAGTTACATGATTCATACCTAAAAGTGATTCCTCTGACTGTGGTGGTGAGGATGAGTTGGGGGAGTAGTAAGCTTGTTGAGGCAGGACACTCAGGCTGCGACTGCAATATCTCAAGAAGGAAATGAGTCTTAAGCTGAATTAATAACATTAGGGATATAGATGAACGGGAAGATTTGAGAAGTACCTCAACAGTGGAATCCACAGGATTTTACAAACTGAAGCATAAGAGAGAAAAGCAAGAGGAGAAAAGAAAGGTATGCAGGCCAAAAGGATTCCTAACTAATCTTTTCTGTGCCATAGATGATTTTTGCAATCTGTTGAGGCCCAGAAGTGTTTCTCAAAATGGTAAGTGCAAAAAATACAAAGAATCAAAAGGAGGGATGCCTGGGTAGCTCAGTCGATTAGGAGTCCAACTCTTGGTTTGGGCTCAGGTCATGGCCTCATAGTTCTTTAAATCAAGCCCCGGGTCACGCTCTGCACTGACAATAGGAAGTCTGCTTGCAATTCTCTCTCCCTCTCTGCCTCTTCCTCTCTCTCTCTCTGCCTTTTCTCTCTCTCTCTCTCTCTGCCTTTTCTCTCTCTCTCTCTCTCTCTCTCTCTCTCTCTCACTCTCAGAATAAATAAAATTTAAAAAAAGAATTAAAAGGAAACTAACAGCACTACCATAGAGTTCTCTCCATGGAAGATAAAGAGACTATGGCTCAGGACGCCTGGGTGGCTCAGTTGGTTGAGTGTCTGACCCTTAATTTTGGCTCAGGTCATGATCTCATGGTTTGTGGGATTGATCCCTGCACTGGGCTCAACACTGACAGCTCAGAGCCTGCTTGAGATTCTACCTCTCTCCCCTGTTCTCTCTGCCCCTCCCCCTGCACTCTCTCTAAGTAAATAAATAAACATAAAAAAAAAAAGTCTACGGCTCTCAGCCTGTATAGCCTTTATCAAAATCACTAGGGAGGGCTTGTTAAAACTGATTGCTGGGCCCCACCTTCAAGTTCCCAGTTGATGCTGATGGTGCTGGTTTCGGGAACATACTTTGGAACCACTGGACAAGAGTAATGCTCAAGTTTCTAGCTAGAAACCTCGGTGGACTTGGTACTACCAACAGGTTTGCTTACCTCTGTATCCCCAATGCCTGTGACTCAGTATATAGTATGAATTCAATAAATACTTTGTGAACAAATGAAGTAGGAATATAGATACAATAGTGAGCTTCGTAGTTAATATGCTTGGATAAGTAATTCCTTTAGTTTCTGTAATACGTTTTTGGTTATCTTTGGGACTCCTGAAGACAATGGTTTATACTGCTTTTATCTAATTTACAAGTTTTTGTAAGATTTAAAAAATAACCTCCAGGTGACCAGTTACAGTCCTCCATATGAATAAATACATATACATTTAAATTTCAAAGTAATACTTGGCAATCTGTTAAAATGGTGAATCCAATTTATTCATATATAAGAAATCAATTAAGGCTAACAGTGTCAAATCCTGAAAATATCTAAGAAACTATCACTTTTCATAAACTCGGCAAAGTCCAAAGGTTTGTCCAATAAAAGTTTATAAGAAGTCTTTTGTAATAAATGGTTGAAAACTATTTTTAATTAGGATCTCAATAATTTAGTTATAAAGGGTTGTTTCTCTATTCCCTGTCAGTGCTTAAAAAAAATCATATGTTTTCATAACTTTTTAAAATAGTCCTGGTATGTTCTCATTTACTATAACCATAGTTTACACCTAAGATTCAGCCTAGCTTTATTTAAATTATTACTACAAACCAACTAAACGAATCTCATTTCTACAGTCACTATGTATTGGTAAAATTGGCTCCCCTGCGCTGGATGCTATGGAAGATGTTACAGAAATCAAAGAGAAAGACACAATTTAGTTCCGTGAGCATAACCAAATCCTTTGATATTCTACCTATCAGTGTATCACTGCAAATATGTTCTTCTAGGAAAAGATGCTAGGAATAGCATCTTTTCTTGGAATGAAGCTCCAGTATCCTTCCAAGTCTAAACCACTCTACAGATTACATAGGGGCTTATCCCTCCCTCGTTCTCTATCCCTCTCATTATCACCATCTCTCCCATCACCCCTGTCCAACTACTTAGCAGGTAGATATCTGCAACAGCCTTCTCCCCATCCCACTAGCTCATTGCTGCATCCCCACCACCCCATCTTTATCACACTGCTCTCTCCCTCACACATGTTCTGGGCCCAACCAAGATCCTTGGTTGCTAGATCCTCCATCATTTGCTCCTAACCAGTGTTTCCAACCTATTTCCTTTGTGCTTCTCTAGACTAACCTTTCATTCTGGTCAAACTGTCCTATTTCCTCTTCTCAAAACATGGCTTGTACTGTTTTCTTTTGCTCTGCCATCTCTCCCTGCCAGTGATGTCCTGTATCTGTCAAAGTCATGCTATGTTGAAATCCAGCATATACATGATCCCCACTCCCCTAGAAGCCTTCCTTATCCCACTAAACAATCCTCCCTTCCCACTTTCCACTAAATGAGCGGTCACCTATTTTACATAATAGTGCCCAACTTTTCTTCTTGGCCTGACTGAAAGCTGCTACATCACAAGGACAGTGCATCACCTTCACTGGCATCCATCCATCCATTGCAGGGCACTTACATTCAGAGCAAATGCCCCATAAATGTGACTCCAGGAGCCACATCTCTGTGCCTCAGTGCATCTGCCAGTATAAGCTCCTGCTGTACTTGTCCCAAAGGGCTGTTACGAATATCAAATGAGATGATCAACTATTTATTTTGAAAACACTCCACAGGTTGAATTGGTGGGATAATATCATTAGGGAGGCAAACAGACATTCACTCAGTACTGGAGAACCAAACAAGACAGTGTGATCTCTAGCTTTAAAAGCGTTAGAACGCTATGGGAATTTGGAACGACCACTCCAGGTTCCACAAAATTATTGAGGCAAGTTTTGTATGGAGAAAAGGAGTGGAGGCAGGCCCTGGGGGAGGTGTGGAATCTATATCAGCAAAGTGAAAAGGAGCAGATTGGACAAAGGAAGCCTACCAGCTTATGCAAGTTTCTCTGAAAACTATCTTAATCTCCTAGTAAATTCTCAAGAATCTGAACATGTAGTCGGAGATTACTTAGAAGTCTTCTCAACAACACTGAGTGGTCTCCTTCAGCAGGCACATTATCTCCCAAGCAACAGGTCAGTGGCCAAGGTAGGAAAGAAAATAGAAGGTTTCAGGGCACCTGGGGGCTCAGTCAGTTAAGTGTGACTTTCGGCTGAAGTCATGATCCCAGGGTCAGGCTCTGCCGCTGAGTGTGGAGCCTGCTTAAGATTCTCCATCTATCTGGACTCCTGGGTGACTCAGTTGGCTAAGCATCCGACTTCGGCTCAGGTCATGATCTCATACTCCATGAGTTCAAGCCCCATGTCAGGCTCTGTGCTGACAGCTCGGAGCCTGGAGCCTGCTTCAGACTCTGTGCCCCCCCCCCTTTCTGCCCCTCCCCCATTAATACTCTGTGTCTTTCTCTCTCTCTCAAAAGTAAATGAACATTAAAAAAAATTTTTTAAAGATTCTCTCTCTCTCCCTCTGCCCCATTTCCCCATTCATACTCGCTCTCTCTAAAATAAAAAAATAATAATAATAAAAGGAAAAAGAAAAAAAAACAATGTTTCTTCAGCAGGGAACAATAATTTGTTAAACTTTAGGTTTCTATACATTTATCTTTCTAAACAAATTACTTGTACTTGGTATCACCTCTAATAAAGAACCTATCACCACATGCATCCGTTTATATTACGCAACTTTTTCCTGAGAATGCAGGCTTGGCAAATATTTTCATGTGCTAACATGGACTCGAGTTCTGTAAGGCCAGACCCAAGGCCCATCATCAGGATCAAGAGTGATCCTGTCCTTCCTGTCCTCTCATACAGATGTATAACTATTATTTGTCAGTAGACAGAAAGGATTAACAATGAAAGTGAATCATAGGAGTTTGATAATGAAAGATTGGCCCTGAAAGTGGACACATACAAACAAGCCCTTCCAGTGGCCCATTTCCCACTGTCTCCTTTCCTGTTATGGTATCTATCTGGTGATAGTTACTTTTGAAATATACCCCATACACATATATTTCTAGAATACTGGACATGTTTATTACTAACCATAGAAATCAAATATATAACAAAAAGGTTGAGAAAAGACTTCTGTGAACTAGTGAATTGGTGGTGCTTGTTTAGAAAACAGAATGGGACATTTGTCTGTTGCAGAATCCAATTCTTCCACTGCACCATGTAACCTGGTGGCCAAGAGCACAAAACAATCTAGCTGGGCACACAGTCACAGGAAGGAAACCTAAACATATCTTTCATGTCTAGCACGGAAAATCTAATGGGAGGTTCTATTTCCTACAAATTCTAATTAGACTAGAAGGGTAATCAGAGGATTCTGCTTTGATCCCAGGATCTGTCTTTATCATAGTACCAACCTGTGAAACACAAAAGCAGCTTATTAATTCTGCTTTTGAATCTTATGCAGCAAAGCCTTTTAGGGTAAAACAAAACGCAGTCTGTGCTGACTGTCTAGAGGAGATTGGGCTAATTTACGTGATATAAGGGATGCTTTATTTATGAAAGAAGGTAGGTTAAGCTCTCCTGGGCATGACAACTCGAGCTCTCAAACAATCTCTCTGGACCACTTAGGCAATATCAATAGTTCACTTATGACATTTACACACCTTGGTTAATGTGGCATAACAAAACTAGAGGACCTGTATGCCAAGCATCTCTTTCCACTGTGACTGTAAGTAAAGGATGATAAAAAGCCTTCATCCTCAGCATCCTAACTAAAGAGTATCCTGAACTCAAAGTTGCTAGCCCCTATCCAGATTGGTTTCAACTTTCCTCTTAAGATTTGGAGGGCTGGGGCGCCTGGGTGGCTCAGTCAGTTAAGTGTCTGACTTCGGCTCAAGTCATGATCTCACAGTTCGTGGGTTCGAGCCCGTCATCGGGCTCCTTGCTGACAGCTAGCTCAGAGCCTGGCTCTCCCTCTCTCTCTTGACCCTCCCCTGCTAACACTGTCTCTCTCTCAGAAATAAATAAAACATTTAAAAAAATTTTTTTAAAGATTTGGAGGGCAGAAATGGACTACATCATTACTACCATGGTGGTTTAAAAGTTAGTAAAAAAAAAAAAAAGGTTCCATTTCCATTATAGAAGTTTTAAAATTTTTATTTTAAAAAATTGATTTGAAAGAATAATAGTGTAAGTAGGTTATTTTTTTAATGCAGAACAATTTTTATTTTGCATGTTCCCCAAGAGAGCAAGTAACTCCAAACAGTGTGAAACCTCATTTATCTGGCATGAAGAGAGGAGAGCTCTGGAGGAGTGGTTTCCTGAATAACAAACACTCTGCCATTCATTTCCCTGGAGTGGAAGTCTCTCTCCTGCCAACACTCCTCCCCTACAGTGCTTCCCCTCCTCCACTCTGCAAATCCTGGTAGGCCTGTCACTCATAATAAACCAGCCCCCTTGCCTCAGAGGAAGCATGTGACCCAGACCAGGCCAATCACAACCAACATCCTCCTCGATACAGTGGTACGTCTACAAGCAGTCATGTGACCCAAGCAGGTCCTGTATCCTTTCACTTAATTTTATTGACAGATGTTGGGAGGAAGGCCTCCAACATCTTTTTGGATGTTTCATCCAACCCTGTAGGCTTGGAGCAAAAGCAACAGAGTCCTAAGAAATTCCTTTTAGCCTCCTGAGTACTGCTTTGCTCCAAGTCACCCATGCCTCTGAACTACTGATTACATGAGGCAACATTTCCAAGATGGGTTTTTATCACTTGCAACTAAAAGAATTCTGATTCATACAATGTCCAAACTTCATGTGATTTAAAATTTACCCGATGTAAAAGGAAACCTTCCCAAAACAAACCGAATGCCTCTCTAAGGTTTTTCTTAAGCCACGGTAAACACAATTTAACCTTTTCTTATTGGCCTAGTCACTTACATCATAACATATTATGTTCTCAAGCACTAGTGAATTATCCAGGGATACTTAACTCTTCACCAAAGAGATCAATAGTGCTTTGTAACAGATTTCTGTGTCTGCTATATTGTTAGCAACCTAACACTGCCTGAGTATGTTGGAGCCAAATGGGAATTTGTCCTCCCTTGTAGCTGCTGCTGCCTCTACTGCCACATCCTAAAACAGGTGATTATTTTTCTAAACCAAAAAACATTTACTAAAGGGAGACAAATTGGGGCACTTGGGTGGCTCAGTCAGTTAAGTGTCCAACTCTCATTTTGGCTCAGATCATTATCTCACCGTTCATAAGATGGAGCCCCGTATCAGGCTCTGTGCTGACAGTGTGGAGCCTGCTTGGAATTTTCTCTCTCTCCCTCTCTTTCTGCCCTTCCCCTCCTCACTCCTGCACGTACATGCAATCTCTCTTTCTCCCTCTCTCTCTCAATAAACAAGCATTTTTTTTTAAAAAATTAAAAATAAAGGGAAACAAATTAAGACATGCCAAGCTACTTGCTGTGCATGATTTATCACCCCAGGTCCTTTGTCTCTGTTCCCCAGGAACAGAGCTTCACTCAAGCTGCAATACAAAAACCAAAAAGATGCGTGGTGGGAGAAAGAGGAAGTGCGTGCTACATATATGCAGCCATCCTAACATGGCCTCACCCACACTAGCATAGCCTCACACACACACACACACCCCAACCTCTCCACTTCCTCTGTTTCTCTTCACAACGTGCTCCAGTCTCACTGCTGCCCTGGCCAATGGCATCCCCTGTGGCACACATCCTCTAATGGCCGCCCTCCTCTCTCAGTTGTAAACCACCTTTCTCAACAGCTAATTGGCTTAAGTTTTTGACTTGCCAAGAGTAACTTCCTGGAAGAGGGATCTGACTTAGCTCTTCTTGAACCAGCCAGTGTCATGTCAATGTCAGCCAAGGTCAGTCTCAGGGTTGTATGTTGACTCAGTGGACATAATCAGTGGGAGTCAAAGAGAAGTCTCTTTTACGTGTTCAATAGTTATTTAACCATTTAACATTTACACAGAATTCAATAGAGGCAAGGCACTTCTTTCTAAGTGCTGTACAAATATTCAATTAATACTCATGATAAACAAAGTAGGTAGGTACAATTACATCTCATTATAGAAATGAGGAAACTGAGGCATACAGAATAAATAATTGCCCAAGGGCACAGCCAGTAAGTGGACATGAGCTGAAGTTGTCTAGGACCAGAACTGATAACCACTGTGCCATGGAAAAATTCATGATCAGTTGGCACTACAAGAGGCTGGGCAAGCACACATTCTCAAATGAGTTTAGCATGCATTTATCCATTCATCCAAATTTGCTGAGCATCTATTATGTGTCAGACACTTTTTATAGTCTCTGAGGAAACAGCAACAAACAAACTACACTAGGATCCTGCCTTGGACTTTATATTCTGATCACATTAGATTACCCTGCACATCTTCACTGGTTATAAAGCACTTAGTATTTTTTACATATATACTTTTATTGTTTTTATAGTCTATATATACCCATGTTAATAACTATTTTATTATTGTTTTACAGTCTACATATAGCCATATCAATAAAGGAGGGGTGCCTGGATGGCTCAGTTGGTTAGGGGCCAACTCTTGATTTCAGCTCAGAACACGATCTCATGGTCATGAGATCAAGCCCCACGTCAGGCTCTTCACTGAGCATGGAGTCTGCTTGGGATTCTTTCTCTCCCCCTCCCTCTCTGCCCCTTCCCCACTCACATGTGTGGGCATGCACACATGCACTCTCTCACTCTCAAACTAAATGAACATTAAAAAAATAGGTATATGTTTGGTATACTTTTTGAAAATGAAATAAATAACAATAATCATAGTTGTTCTGTAACCTGTCTGGATTACTTATTCACCTGTGCCAGGAACTACACTAAGTGTTCATTACTTCATTTGTACAAATATATTCCAAGCCTATGTGCTCTATCTAAAGTCAAACAGATGCATATTCACTTCATCTAACCAATCTTAAAACTGTCCAGAGAGCCTGATTAATGCTCAATATTTAAAATTAATTTTAAAAAACCTTTCCAGAGCATTTAGTGTGCCAGCCATTGTGCTAAATGCATTAGATGCTTCACCTCATTGAATACTCATGATCATCCTGAGGTGGATACTATTATTCCTTTATATAGATAAGGAAGCTAAGGCTCAAATATCTACTAAGTGGCAAAGCCAGAATATAAACTAGGATCTGCCTGAGCTCCACTATATAGACTATTGGGAAAATGTCACTTATTGGTGATAAGACATGTTATTAAAACCTTATGGGACACAGAACTATCCATTAAGGAGTAAAAAAAATCTTTAAGTACTAACATCAGCAGAAACTCTAATTAATACTAATATTAAGTAGAGTATCGACTTGGTTTTCAATCTTTAACTACAAACAAAAACTGTCCACTACATGCCTATAAAGCAGACTTCTTTGCCTGGGTTATACTATACTCCAATATGAGAGTATTACTCTATTTTCTTATCTAGATATTTAAATATCAAATGCATTTCTTAACATGACAGAAAGAAAATGAGGAAGTTTGTATCTTTCTCTGAGAAACTGAATTAAGCATAAGGTTAAATTCTATTAGAAGTACACCAAGGTAAATAAGAGCATCTAGAAATCATTCAAAAATACAAAGATGATCTTAACCAACCCCACTAGTTAAATATTTTCTTTACCTTCTTCACTCTATTCCATGCACTGGAATGCCTTGTGACCCCTCCTCGAACTAAGTGCCTGTAGCATAGGCACAACCTATAGTATCACTGCTGCTACTGAGGAATAAGGAAAGAGGCCATTCCTCCCTACCATTTGCGTCAGATCTTTTCTCTTTCCAAGAGGAAAATCACATGCTAGGCTACTGCTTCTTTTTTAATATCCTGTCTATACAAAGCAAAGAAAGTGAGACTTTTTAAACACGACTGTCCGCTACACAACCTGAACCAGGTATTGTGAGAAATGAAAAGGCATATTAGAAGCCTAAATGATCTAGCTAATAAAACTAAGTCATTAAAGACAAAAAAACAACAACACTGTCAAGATTATGTGTTTTGTTCTTCGAAGCAACCACTCTGAAAGACTTAAATTAACTCTGGCCCTACCTTGTCACTGAGATGCCATCAGAGCCTATAGTATATTTCAAATCAAAACCTTTAAGAGTGGGTTTGACTTTAAATTCAAATCACAAATCTCTCAAGATAATCATGTATAGCAATCAGCTACAACCCTCAAGCTAAAAAAAATTTTGTTTTACTTCATAAGGCTGTAATAAATTCCTGTTTCCACGAATGGCAGTATCGCTGAAAAACAGATTAACCATTTCAAGTAACTCCTCTTAGGTTATACTAGTTAACTGGAAGAATAAATTCTGATAATTCCATCTTTTAAAATCTAATAGGTGAAGTAGTTTACAATTTTCAAGGTTCCCATCATACACATCTCCAATAGCTCTCAACTATAAAAGAATTCATTTGCAGACAAAATTGCATTCAGCCTAATGGGCTATAGCTGGACCAAAGTCTCAAGATCTCAATTAAAAGTTGTTATTCTTCGAGGAACAAAACGAGGAACCCCAATCATACATTTGCCTTCCCTTTCCAAGGTCTTCCAAGGAATTTTTTTTGAACTGATGCTGATGCCAGAATAAGAATGACCTCCATTTGCAAGTGAAACAGAAAAACAGAAGCAGGTGTTGCAGTAGCTAAACTGGCCAAGCTCTGGCCAGCACCCACGTAGCCTGAACTTGGTCTAGACCAAGGTTGCCAATAACTTCCCAGTGCACAGCTGTCCAGTGGCCAGTCCCATCTTTAGAAGAAAAGTAAAGTCTTGTGAAAGACCAGAAAAGCCATGGCCAAAAAAACCTCATCAGTTATAGAACCTGCTAATGCCGTAACAAACATTAGAAAATCAGCCCATTAATTTAAAATGCTCATGGCAAAATAAAGAACAGCTAAGACAGATACTCTGGTGAGATGGGTCATATATATTCAAAGAATCATCAAAACTCTTTTAAGTCACTCTTAGTAATCATCCTTTATGATTCATTTTAATGCCTCTGGGGCTTTTTACTATTTCCCCAATTGCTAGTTCAAGTACAACCTGAGTAACTTAAGAAATTCAGTTAACTACTCTGGGCTTTGTTTCTTGGGGGGTAGAGGAGGGGGAAGAGGTACTATACTAAATAATCTCTCAGGTCTTTTTAAACCTTTTAATTTCATCACTATAAGATTAAAACTTCTTGACTTTCTTCTAGGATAATAAATCTCACCAGCCCTTCCTCACTCTCCAAACCTTGAACAATTGCCCTGCACTTTAAAACCTATTGATTTGGATGCATAATACAGTCATAAGCACGATTCATCTAAGTCAAAAGTAGAAAACTGTATCATTTTTGAATCACTGACTCCACTACACATCACATTTTCTGGCAGAATAATACCATTATTCATGAGTATTTAAAAATACTCTCTTCGTGTTTAATAAAAGCTATATAGTACTTACTAGTAAAATATCAAGTACTGATCAAATTAAAATGTCTTTACATCTCTTGTACCCATTCTGGTATCTGTGTTTTCACCTGGATATATTGTTTGGAATTGTGTAAGTCAAAGTCTCTGGAGAAAGTTACTCTTCATTTTGGGCAAAACGCCAACATATAGAAATTTCCTCTATAAACATAGTTAAACAATACAAGGAATTAGGCAAGCTAAGTGCTGACCATAGCTTATGTTGTAAATCACTGAGGGGAAAATCAGGTACATCTGTTGTCCCAGTTTGGGGGAGAAGTCCGTGAAAAATTTCAAGTTAAGCATGGCAATCCTAAGAAAAAAAATCAGCACCCTAGGTGGTCCTTTCAGAAAGATACACATACATCTGTTTTATCACTACTGCTCCAAAGCTATAGTTTTCCAAGCAAAATCAATAGTAACAAAGCGAAAAGGATGGAATTTTGTAAACCAAAATTAAAATGCCACTTAGAAAAAGATCTCTTAAGTCTCTGAAGGATTAAATTGAGAATTTTATAAACCAAATATCTGCTCTTTTAAAGGAAGCACTTTGGGGTGGGGGAGGTTAGGTAAAGGGATTATAAAATGTTCTGTGGTTGACTTCATGAAGAAATTTTTGAAACATATGATGCTGGTAGCTACCGGATGTAGAATTAGGCATAGGAGACTCAATTATGCATGTTTGGACTAGCCACGTCTTTCCCTTGCAGCCTTTGTTAAGAGTTATAACCTCTATTCGAAAGTACAAATCAAGACAGAGAAAGAAGCACAAACTTTTATTTCTAAGCTGCAGAAGTGGTCATAGCTGACTAGAGAGGAGGAACACCCATCGTTTGTGTGATTTGTGAACCAGAATTCAGGGCGCTGACCAGCGCCAACACTGGATGGAGCTCACCTACCAGAGGTATCCAGTAGAAGTATGTTAATCTGAAGAGTACAACTCAAGTAGACATCACATACTCCATTTGTACTTTTCCCTGAAGTAGAGCTTCTTCTGCTTTGTCAGGCCACTAATTTATACACAACCACTATAAGTTCAATTATTATAATCTCCATTCCCACAAGCCAGGCAGACACAGCAAATTATAAGGAGGCAAGGGGCTACAAAGTAGCAAAGAAAATTATAAGTAATGATGTGACAACAAAATAGAGGAAGAAAATATAAAAGGCAAGGAAAGCATTCAAAAATCATATATATTTAGGGTGTATTGTAGAGGTAAACTATACTTAACTCAATAGCTCCCAAGACATCATTACATTCCAGAACAAGAACTGCTTTTATAACAATGACCTTGATTATTTACAAAAAAAGGTCAAGTTACACATAAAAGGATGCTCAGCATCCCTCCTCATGAGGGAAATACAAACCAAAACCACACTGAGATACCACCTCATGCCAGTCAGAGTGGCTAAACTGAACAAATTAGGAGACTATAGATGCTGGCGAGGATGTGGAGAAACGGGCACCCTCCTAAACTGTTGGTGGGAATATAAACTGGTGCAGCTCCTCTGGAAAACAGTGTGGAGGTTCCTCAAAAAATTAACACTGTAATTCCCCTATGACCCAGCAATAGCACAGCTGGGAATTTATCCAAGGGATACAGGAGTGCTAATGCACAGGGGCACATGTACCTCAATGTTCATAGCAGCACTTTCAACAATAGCCAAATCATGGAAAGAGCCTAAATGTCCATCAACGGATGAATGGATCAAGAAGATGTGATATATATATACAATGCACTACTACACGGCAATGAGAAAGAATGAAAACTGGCCATTTGTAGCAACATGGATCGAACTTGAGGGTGCTAATGCTGAGTGAAGTAAGTCAGGCAGAGAAAGACGGATACCATATGCTTCCGCTTACAGGAGGATTAGGAGAAACTTAATGCAGGACCATGGGGGAGGAGAAGGGGAAAAATAGTTGGGGAGAGGGAGGGAGGCAAACCATGAGAGACTCTTGAATACTGAGAACAAACTGAGGACTGAAGAGGGGGTAGAGGAGAGGGGGAGTGATGGGCATGGAGGAGGGCACTTGTTGGGATAAGCACTGGGTGTTATATGGAATCCAACTTGACAATAAACTATGAAAGAAAAAAAGGTCAAGTTATATTCAGAATACTTGAAGAGGGAAAGGATATTTAACACATTTAGCAAATATTTTCTTAAGAAATTGTTTTAAGTTTACTCATTTATTTTGAGAAACAGGGAAGGGGAGAGGGAGAGGGGAAGTGAGACTCATAAGCAGGCTCTGCACTGTCAGCACAGAGCCCTACGTGGGACTCAGACACATGAACCATGAGATCATGAGATGAGTTGAAGTCAGACACTCAATCCGTCTGAGTCACCTAGGCACCCCAAGAAATATTTTTAACTAGATGCTAAAAGGGAAATCTTAGGCATCCAAAAACCCTGAAGGGCTCAAGTAATCTAAGAAGTTTTAAAACCAGAATTTCAAAGCCAAATCCTCCCCTCAAATAATTACCAAATATTGACATACACAGTAATATTGTCAGCTACTCCCTCAGAGGACAGTATATAATGAGAAGCAGTAGCATGTGTGCTTAAACGAGTGTTTTTCTAGCACAATGATCTAGTCAGACATTGTACCTTCCAACCACTGCCATGCATTTAAACTGTGATTTATCAAGGCACCTGGGTGGCTCAGTTGGATGAGCATCTGACTCTTGATTTCGGCTCAGGTCATAATCCCAGGGTCATGAGATCAAGCCCCGCATCGGGCTCTGTGCTGAGCACAGAGGCTGCTCTGGATTCTCCCTCTCTTCCGCTGCCCCTCTTGCCTTGCTTGTGTTCTCTCTCTCTCAAGTAAATAAAATGGAAAAAAATTAACATGAATTATCAATGTGAAAAATCTCTACCATCATAGCACACAGATGCACACACACACACGTACACCCGCACGCACATGCATAGGCTAAATTGACATGAACATAGATCAGACCCACTAGCACTAAACACCCACAGCTTACTCTCCAGAGCATGGCAAATATTCTCAATCCTAAATATTAGAAAAACTTTCACAAACAATCCTGACCCTCCTTGCAGCACAGATATTTCAGGATCACACTTCAATGGTTTAAGCTTCTGCATTTTCTTATCACATTGGCAAGGTTGACTGGCTCACTTCTGATACTGATTTCCCCCTTAAATGGAAAAATAATTAACCTATTTCCCATAAAGAAATAACTAATACAATTACAATCTGCTTAAACTTAGCTTTTGAAAAAAGAAACTATGTAAAAGATAGTAAATCGAAAAAATTCTAACAATGTCTTATTTTATTTCACTAAATATAATCCATGTAAATAAGGGTCTTTTTTCCCTTCATATTTAGTGGTTTTCCTTTATTTTTAACTAAATATTGATCCATGGAAAATTACATGATGTTAAACAATGTAAGTTAGACAGCCTAATAATATAATAGAACACAATGAACCAGCCACTAGATCCAGTAGCTAGAACTTTTCCAAAAACCTGCATCCCATCTAGGCACTCCCCTCCGCTTATCCCATGTCTCTACCTTCCTAAGGTGATTTCTTCACACCGGCATGGAAAAGTTCACCACATTGTTGTACTTGGAAAACATAGCCCCAAATACAGTAAAATGACTTCTGCTACCTTAGTAGTTTGCTACAGCAGTCAAAACAAAGTAACACAAAGTAACACAAACTACAGAAATTGATTTTCTCACGTTCTAGAGGCTGGAAGCCCAGGATCAAGGTGTCTGCGGTGTTAGTTTCTCCTGAGGTCTCCTCTTAGCTTGTGGACACCTGCCTTCTTACTGTGTCTTCACATAGTTGTTCCTCTTTACACTCATCCCACCGGTGTCTCTTTGTGTGTCCAAATTTCTTCTTATAAGAACACCAGTCAGATACACTAAGGGCCCATACTAAAGGCCTGATTTTAATTTAACCACAGGTTTAAAGGCCCAGTCTCCAAATGCAGTCAACATTCTAAAGTACTGAAGGTTAGGTGGGACTTCACCATGTAAATTTCTGGGAGACAATTCAACCCAAGACACTGTCCAAATGAAACCTAAAGCAAATATTCCAGAAAGTTTCCAGTGCTATAAAATTTGGGATTCTTCACAGCAATTTAAAGAAAAGGTCCCCCTTCTAGAAGGCTAATATTCACTTGGCCAAACAAAGGAAATGACCACAAAAAAAGAGAGAAACACTCCCAGAAAAAGAAAAGCCAGAGCCTTTCTCTTTTTCATGGGCTCACTTTAATGTGCTAGGCTCTCTTAGGTCCTGCACTATTTTGTTGTAAAAAATTTTCCCAAATTTCTGGGACAGCTTGCCCTCTATCTCTAGTGAAAAGTGAACTGTTATGAGCATCTAATCTCAGATGATGGCCAGGTATTCTCATTTCCATTGTATGAAAAAAAAAACAAGTGACTTTTAGATACTCACTGCCAGCATTAGAAACAGAGGTAAAATTCAGGGCAATTGCTCCTCTAAAGCTAGACTACACTAATTACCTAAAATTACAGTAATTCACATTTCCAAGTGTTTATCTTCTGTAATAGAGATAAATTCATTAGTTTGCAATCTATCATTAAGTGGAAAAACCATAATATCAAATGGTAAATATTATTTGATCCTGTTATTAAAAAGAATGCATCAAATATACTTAAAAATGTAAAGACACAAATGGAAAGGATAACTGTAGGTTACTTCTGGTAACGACATTATAGATGTTTCTTTACATTTTCCCAACATGTTCAACCATGAAGTGTTAAATCTTGTTTTCTGCTATATAGATACATAGGCAAAAACGACAGACTGTCATCTCAAAGGACCCCCATAGGTATATCTTAGCCCAAAATACAGTCTCAGATACGAACAAAACTTGAGAGCTACAGAGAAGCTTAATTAACTCCTGTGAGCCCTTCATGACAACCAGTCTGATCACACGGACATTTATCATTTCACTGATACCAAAGACATCTGGCATGTCAACAACTCAAAGGCCAACCAATGGTTACCCAGAATCCAATGTAATCCCTCTGACATTCTATACATTTGCCTGATTTATTTAGTGTCAGGTTTTACAGGCATTCTGTCCAAACACTGGGGAGGAAACAAACTGCTAAAAAGCATGATCTCCCTTGTGCATTGTGTGAGAAAGAAATAGCAAAAGGGATAGCGCCTCCCGAGCCCCCAATTTATAATTACTTTTCCATGTTTCAACTCAAGGGAAGGAGGGAAATGTCACTTCCAGACAATAAACCTTGTTGTACTAGATTATTTTCCATTGTCTCTTTCTAAAGACTTAGTGGCCAGGCAGCTGTTTTGTAGGCAGCAGGTCCTCTTATCCTTGTTCCCAAAGGAATCATTTCCTAAAGAGATTAATAACAGAGCAAAACAGAAGTGGCTTTGAAGCCTGCACTGCTCTTTTAAAGGCAGTCAGCAGTTGGTTCAAAAGGGTTCCACTGGGATCCAGTGTGGCTTTCTAAATAGTTATTAGCTGGGCAATATTTAGGAATCACCTGCTCCCAAAGGCTACCAAGCACTCTAAACACACTACAAAGACCTGCTGGGGACCCGAGTCACAGCTGTGCCTGCTGAAGGAAAGCTTGGAAATGCCCAAGGTCAAGCTCCAGCCCAGGTAAACTCCACAGCAAGACATTTTCATTGGCAATTCCAAGTGGAAAATGGCCCGCGAGAAAGGCTACATTAGCAGTATTATGTCAAACAATGAGGTGACCAAATAAGTCAAGGGAGCAAGTAGGGTATCTATGTATCCTGATGACTGGGGGACTGGGCCCCAGGAGGTGTCCCACAAGCATGCCTCAGAGAGGACCACTCTGTCCCTTCAAGCACAGGCCTTTCCTTCCTCCTCACCTTACCTCCCCCCTCCCCCCACCAAACAGGGATTCCCTCTTGATTTTCCACCTGCTTCTGCTCTGCCTCATCTGCCAGGTGTGGTTTGAACCATGGCCAGGACCATGCTATCTGCCAACTCCCATCCTGACCAACTGAAGGCCTTCCACTTCTTGTTTGGAGATCACACTCTATGGTATCTACCCACCAGATGTTAGTACACAATCTGAGATGGCTCCTACTACCGAAGAACAAATTGCTCATACATGCACACATCATCTAGAAAAGACTACTGTGATCCTTAAAACACAGGTCTTATCTAGTTCATCTTTTCTCTCCTAGTGGCTTTAATGAGTCAGAAGCCCATACAACTCACTGCTCAATTTAATGATGAGCTGCTGACCTTCCATCATGGAAATGCATGTGAGTGCCACCTTGCACAGAATCACAGGCTCAGTGATTTTTACCTTTGTCTAGCAAAAGAACCCAAAAACCTTGTCTTCACTATCACACCCAAACATCTCACACACACACACCTCCATATATATGAAAGAAATCATGATTATAGGGAATAAAGGCAGCCTTTTAAGTAATAATTATTATTACTATTTTAATTAAAAGTTCTCCCCACCACCTTAGGATAGATGATGCTCTTTCCAACACCTTTCTTCATGTATCCCCAAAAGGCTCCGGAGACCTCCTGATTTTAGGGCTCTCTGTCACATATACATTCCTAGTTGTATTACCTGATGAATGGTACCTGGTTCTCACCAGAGATGCTGTTGCCATGTTTTCCCCAGTGTTTGCGCTTGCATGCCTGCTAAAAGAATTACAACTCTGCTTCCCCTCACTCATGTTTCAGTTGACATGTAAAGTTTTTCATTTCAAGTTAAATAGTTAAGAGGATCTAATTTCCAAGGTATCATATAATGACGTTTGAAAACTAAATTATAACACAATTCTCTAAAATGACTTCAACTAAATCAAAACACCAGAACTATTTGCTATCGATCATTATTCATTAAAAAGCTGAAAAAGCTCTTGAGAAACAGAAATTTTACATTGTTCTTTCTTCTCTTTGATTTTTGTAGTTCCATTCCAGTTCCCCCATAGTATTTTGTCTTAATGTAAAATATTTTTCTGTTTCAAAGTTTTGTTAACCATTCTAATGTATATCTCGCAAATTAAGTATAAATAACACATGTGTAACTCAGAAAAAAATGTTATATATGTGCAAATATCTTATGGACACAGGAAACTTTAAAAATTTACATAGAAAATATTTTATGATCATAAGGTCTTTTTAGATTTACACACACAAAAATATAAATAGGATTTGTTTTTTTTAGTGTCCTGTGACCATAAGACTCTCATTTTCTTCATCTGGATTTATATTATTAGTTGTATACAACTGATATAACCACAAATATTATATATTTTATAAATTATTATTTAAAAAATTAGTTGTTTTAGAAACACACCACCTAAGGAGACAAATGAATGACTTTTTCCAATTAAATTATATATTTGTAGATGAAAATGAGGCAGAATTCTTCATCAATTTTATTCCTATCTGCCCTCCTTTATTAATCTAAAGGCTGAGAAAACTTGTTCACACAAATAACTACATGGAAATTTAAATGTGTTGTAATAATTTTCCTCAATAGTTTGAATTCCTTCTGGAACATATGCCAGAAACAATTTCAGGGTGATCTATCATCAAAATTATTTTTAATGATCAACTGACAACTCAATTAAGTCCTCTTTCAATTTGTGGAAAATAAAGAACTGAACGCCACCTGAATTGCAAAAGTATTTGTTATCCTGTCATTAGAGTCATTAATTTTCATCAACACCAACACCACTATTTCAATCATCCCTTTGTCTGGAGTCCAGGAGTTCTTCTAGCTCAGGGTCTGAAGAGTACCCTAGCAGGATTAGGAATGCATGGGAGACTGGCTAGTTTCTACTGTCTGTGGGAGAAGACCTACAGGTAGTAAAAGAAGGAATATATACGAAAATTGAGATCTGGAAATTATTCCCTGAAACCCACCCAGCCCCCTCACCACCACCCGGTACTCATTAGAAGCCTATGGCTGTGTGAACCTCTATCTAAAGATCTCCCCTTGACCCCACAGTGTTCTACTTGGCCCCCACTCCAAAGACAACACAAGGTTGGCAGCTTTGTTCTTCCCTCCTGCAGCAGTCATGCAGCTGTGTCCGCGTGACCTCCCATTTTACCTTCCCATTATAAAGAAGATACAAAATTCTTAATGGCTCTGTTTGTTAGCACTGAGAAAAATGTATTGGGGAAAAAAAATCTCATACATATAATGCCCTTATTTGGCTTTTCTGGAATCAAAACAGAAAACCTTTTTGCACTAACCTACCAATTACTGTATTTTAATTACAGCAATTTTTACCCCCCAGAGTCTTCTAACCACTAAGTCCTGCTCAGTAACAATGTGGAAACTGACTCATTATAGTAACCTGTCTCCTGAGTACCTACTTCTTTTAACCAAGTGCATTTGCTCTGAGAGTACTGTAGTCGGCATTGAGACTGCACATAAAAACAAGTTCAGCGATTCCAATTGTTTGTATTTGTTTTTAATGAACGCACCACACAGATGTTGATCATCTAGATTTGAGTAGCCTTTTAATAAAATCTTGGGTAAGGTCTCCTTTTGTATCCTAAGTTGCCCTAGCTTACAAGGATAGTGAAGTGGGATGAGGATAAGAGGAAAAAATAATTCTCCTGCCAACCAACTTCCAATTCCAGTCATCCCTGTCCGACAATTTAGCTCCTGGGCACGCAATTACAGCCAGACCAAGTCGTTAGGCAGAGACACTGGGAACCTATGTTACTCCTGCAAAGTGGTGGCTGTTCTGCTGTTACAGACATTGGGATACAATCAGCATGGGCTGAGGAATTTCAGAGTTTATGTTCAGGAGTCAGAGAGGCCTGGGCACTAAAGTCTGGTATCACCCCTTACTACAGTTGTGTGACGTTGGGCAGGTAATCTTTCCAAACCTCACACAGCTCTTCTAAAATATAGGGGTGATAATAATAGCATCTACCTCACAAGGTTATTGTGAGAAGCAGACAAGCTAGCATTTAAAATAATGCTAATAATTAAAATAATAATGCATTTAAAAGCACTTACCGTGGTGCCTGACAAATAGAACTGTTCATTTAATAGCAGCTATTGTTGTTAAACAAAATTTTCTTACACATTTGTAAACCAATTTCTTTGGAAGTCAATTCATCGCTGATATATCAAATGTAATAGAGAAATATTGATTTCTTTTCACAAAAATTTGAAATAAAGCCCTTTTATAAGGTTAAAAAAAAGTTACCCTGTTGGGGGGAATCTAGATCTTTATCAACACAGCATTAGGTTTACTTTACAGAAATGCTGTGCTTCATGCTAAGGAGACACCATGGGGAATCTCGTGGTCATAAATGGCTGCCAGTCGTCATCTGCTTGGCACAGGCTGCATGTGTGTGGTGCGGGCACATGCATGCATCATGCACACAACATACCTAACACTCGTCCCCTCGGGACTTTCACAGATTTAGCAGAATGGCTGCAGAGCCATGGTTGATCCAATAAACAAACTCTTTTAAGTCCCCAGCATCAACATTAGAAGAATCCCAAAATGCCTAATGATACCAAAAGCACTCTGTCCCCTTCCCTAAGCCCTTCTGAAGGCTGCTCTGGCCTCATTTCCCTTGGTCATAGTTACAGATGAAGGGAGACAGTGTGTTACAGCAGTGCACGTGTTCCTGCTGCAGGATGTAATCAGGACTTTGACGGGATCACTCACCCATGCGCTTAGGCAGTGAGGCTTATGGTATGCCTTTTGTTGTAATTTTGAATGGTCCTAGGTCACTCCATAATTTAAATTAGTCCAGGGCTTTCTGTGTTCAGTCAGCCTTTGCTTATCATCATACAAGAAATGAGTCCAGGTCTTTCTTAGAAGAGAATCAAAGAGGGTAAGGGGAACCCAAGGGCAGGAGGGAGTTGTGAGGTAAAATCAGCAGCAGTAGTACCTCTATCTCCCTGCATATTCAAAAGACTCACTTTGTAAAACTCTTCATCTTCTCTGCTGCCAGCCTCTACAACTTAGCAGGGAACAAATACCCACCAGGAGGAAGCCACAGAGAAACACTCAAAGAGGTGATCTGAGAATAAATGGTTTCCTCACATCACTCCTCAAGTACCACCAGACACTTCACACACACCGAGTCCCCAGCCTTACAAAGAAGCTGCCTGAACTACAATGACAAGGACATCACTTGGTAGCTGGTAGGAACCAGTCACGTGGAAATGACTGGTTTTGCGCACGTTTAAGAAAAGTGATCCAAAAAATACAAATAATTTTTCTATCCATTATCCATGACACTTCCCTTGAATCGACCCTCACATTCTCTGTTGAGAACCACAGAAGAGCTTGCACACCGAATATACGTGCACATACAGCAAGCGGCCAGATGAGAAGCTTTGGGGAAGATCTCACCATGCTAACCAACCCCCAAGAAACCAGGACAACATCCATTATAAAGGTTATCTGGAAAATGCAGCAACCTCAGACATAAAATGAACCACTGCTGATAAAAAGAAAGAACATTTTTAAAAACTGTGTTTGAGTTTAGCCAGGTCCTCGGAAGTTCCATTAAGAAATGCTCAAAACGTTAGTGCATTTATTTAGGAGTAGAAATAGAAATGAAAGTGACCACAGGAGAAAAACTTATAAGCAAAGTCTCTAACAACCTTGTTTTATAGGTATCAAGTAACACAGTGGTAATATATCATTACCTTTTAGGGACTTTCACAAGAATTTTCTTTCAAACCACACACGCACGCGCACACACACACACACACACACACACACACACACCTAGAGGTGAATTAAAGATACTTGGCACACAAAGAAGCCCTTCAAGGAGAACACAAGTGCCTCAAAAGGAAGTTTTTCTAGAATCACAACATGATTTTTAACTGACACATAAAGTCACCTCAAAACCATTTCTTCCACACTCCATAAAAACCTAGCTTAATTAGAAATATGGAAATAAAACTGGCAGTTCTGCTGTCAAGATTTAGGAGATTAGAATAGCTTTTTTGAAAACCCTCAAAATCAGGCCTTTGCTAGGGAAACAGGCACGTGAACTGTGTAATGAATATTGACTGTATGCTCCCATTACTTTAGGATGAGCATAAACACTTTCAGTGTAGACTCTCCCTACTGTACGAACTTCTGGCTCATTGTCAGTAAACTGACAAGTTATCAGTTCCATTTTAAAAGGGGCTCGAGGGGGACAACATCAGCTCCTTGTTCTGCAGTCAGTCTGAAAGGCTAAAACAGAACATGACTAGAAAACAAAACAGCCAAGTAAAAACTAACACTTGAGAGCTTCAAAGTCAACCACCGGGTAGTTGTCAGCACCGAGCACCCATCGTTCAGTATGTGGACAAGTGGCCACAGTAGGGAAATGGTGTCCCCTGAGCCCAAGGTCGGCCAACAGCAGAACCGAGCAAGGAGCTGGCACACCTCAACCCAGACCTCCCTGGAAGCTGCAAAGCCTCCTGGGGAATCTTGCCCTCCCAAACCATCCAACAAGGGTTCAAAGGATGGGAGGTGTCAGGAAAACGGGGTAACAGCAACCAGATACCCGAAATCCCCCTCTCCTGTAGCAAAAAGCCTTTGACCCACGCAACACAATCTAGGATCTGCAGGCGGATGAGACAGAAATTCTGCTCTTCCAGGCTTGAAAGTAAGGGTGTGCTGCTCCCATGGAGCCCAAACACGCTGACATGGAACGTGTGTGCCCTGCTCAAGGGACAGCACCGACGAGAAAAGCGCAAGCTCCAGAGTCCATTCCATGCTGACCGCGTGAGCTTACTGTCAGCTGGTAAGAGGCACTGTCCCGATGATGGCACCCTTCGTTTGAGTAGCTGCACTCCCCACAGTGCCACTCAGCACCTGGTGGCTGTGCATGATTTCACTACCTCAGGAAGAGGGGCTCGCACAGAGGGCTGGTTTATGTGCTGGAGGTCACGGAGTCCAGACTCCCACATCAGTAACTGCTTGCCCCTCTAGAAAGCTTCTCAGTGTTGGTGACATGGTAGAGGGTTTTCCTGAACCTGCTTCCTGAAGCATTTAAAAATGCTTCATAGTAACTGCATTATCAAAGAAAAAGAATGGAAGACATTTCTTAGTAAAACAGGGAGTATCTGCATAACTTACATATAACTCTTCTTGAGCAAGTGAATCCTATCGAGACTGGACAAGCTAAAGATCACTAATTTCAAATGCTGATGACTTCCCTCATTTGGTGTACAGGCATCACTTTACAAACTAGTACAATATTCGAGATAATATCCAATGCTGGCAAGGGGCTAGGGAAATTAGGACATTGGTAGGAACACAAAATAGTACAGACTTCTGGGAAGATCATTTGTCAAGATCTACCAAAAGTGTAAACATGTACCCCATTTAACCCAGCACCCAGTGTACTTCCAGGAATATACTGTACAGAGATATTTACATGTGTAATTACATGAGTGCATGTATTTGCATATAATAAATTCAAACATCTTTAAGGTGGCATTGTTTAGAATAGCATGATATTGGAAACCACAAGCAGAGGTGTTAATGATGATACATTCCTACTGTGTAACAATACACAGCTATTAAAAAGAAAAAGTGATTATTCATAATAGCCAGGATCTGGAAATAACCTGAACTTCCACCAGGGATGGAGAAAGACAATGTGGTATATATATATAGTGAAATATTATCCAGCCTTAATACAGAAGCAAAAGCAAATCCTGCCATTGACAACATGAATGGACTTAGAAGATACTATGCTAAATAAGTGAAACACAGAATGACAAGTATTCCAAGATTTTATTTCCACGTAAAATCTAAAATAGTCCAACACACAGAGCAAAAAGTAGAATGGGGATTTTGCCAGGAGCTAAATAAAGGGTGACAGGAAGTAGGATTACAGGGTTGAAATGGAGGGACAACAGATGTATTTGTATCTCACTGGTATAAAGAAAAAAAAATGTCCATGTACCACCTTCTGCGTTAACAGGTCTACAGTGGAGCATGGGCATAGATACCTAAGTGGCTCACAGTAAACTTAGAGAGGGCTGCCCCAGGGATGAGAAGTTAAGGAAAATGGCCAGGAACCTCAACTGTCATCAGATCACTAACTTTTTGCACCTTTTGAATTTTATACCACATGCTATCAAGCAGATGTAAGAATATGCATTCTGGAGCCATGACACATTCAAGCTTCAAACACCAATGTTACACCCTTGCCCTGCATGATCTTAGACAGGTTACATGACCTCTGTACCTCACTCTCTTGGGCTGAAAAAGGGTACTAAAAGTACCTATCCCCACAGGGCTGTCATGATAAGGGCTTAGAGCAATGCAGACACACAGTGAACCTCAAATGTAAGTATTAATGATTATTAGTATTACATACAATTTTTTAAATAAATACTTTTTAAAATATATTAGTTTTTAAAAGATAGCTAGATTTATAATATACTTCTATGGGAAAATATAATGTCAAAAGAAGTTATAAAACTTGATGTGATCACATTTTTATTTTTAAATTTTTTTTAAGTTTATTTATTTTGAGAGAGAAGAGACAGTGTGAGTGGGGGAGAAGCAGAGAGAAAGGGAGAGAAGAATTCCTAAGCAGGCTCTGCACTGCCAGTGCAAAGCCCCACACAGACTTAAACTCATGAAACCGTGAGATCAGGACCTAAGTCGAAAACCAAGATTTGGATGCTTAACCTACTGAGCCACCCAGGTGCCGCATGATCACATTTTTAAAAAGATACACAGCAACAGAACGGAAAAGGATCTAAAAGACTATCCTCCAAAGCATCAGCAATGATAACTTACAAAAAGGAGAATGAGGAGGTGAAGAGAAACTTCAGCTTCATACTCCATACTCTTCTATGCTGTGAACTTTTTTTTAGTTTACTACTTATTTTTGAGAAAGCACATGCAGGTGAGGAGCAGAGAAATGGGGGGGGGGGGAGAGGGAGGGAGGGAGGGAGAGAGAGAGAGAGAGAGAGGGAGAGGGAGAAGGAGAAAGAGAGGGAAAGAGAGAAAAGCCCAAGCAGGCTCCATGCTGTCAATACTGAGCCTAATGCAGTGCTCGAACTCACGAACCATGAGATCATGACCTGAGCTGAATCAAGAGTCAAATGCTTAACTGACTGAGCCACCCAGGTGCCCCATATGCTATGAACTTTAAATCACAAAGATGTGCGAACTGTATGTGTGAGAGTTCACAGAGCACTAAGGCCTCATTTCACTAAGGAAACTGAAGGTCCAGATAAAGTAATAAATAACACCCCTTTCATCCACTGTCAAACCAATGGGGAGCAAAATGTCAGCTTTACTAGCAACCAACCCCACAAGGACCAACACAGCTGGGTGTGTACACGTCCTGCTCAGTACCAAGGCAGAACATGTAAGACCTAGAACAGCAGACGTAGAACGCAATGAGAACACAACAGTGCCCTCTGGAATTGTGCAACATGGTGGCCACTGGTCTATACAATGCTCTTGTTCAAATGAACAGATGGAACAGCTTGGGTCCCGGCACAGCTGGCTGGGTACAACGGAACTCTGGCAGGCTTCCAGCCACCACTTGCTCCCTTTGTGCAGTACACAAACCACATCACTGTACACAGGACCCAGCTAGCACTGAGTTTAAGCCACAAACATGCAGGCCTCCCATACCACCACCAACCTCACAAATCAGAAGGCAGACTCTCTGCAGGCAGATACCATTGTTCAGGAGGGAGTGAGCAAGACCAGCCAAATACCTTTTCTCCAAGTAGCCAGCCAACAGCCAAGCAAGTAAGGAACAGTGGGGCGGGGGTAGCGATGGAGAGACAAGAGACAGAGAAAGAGCAGACTGTTTCTTTAATGTTTTTCCTCCACTTGGAAACAGAAGAATTTCGTGTTTCCTCTTAACGAAGATCCTATCAACTAAGGTATCATCTAGAATTAAGGCAGAATAGCAATAAAACATAGAAACCAGAAAGAACAAAAGAAATTTCAAACAAAAGATATTAATAGAAAAGGCACTCCAGACACTACTGATGGCTCACCAACTGTGAGGCCTTGGCTTTCCTGCCTTAATTGAAAACAGCATGCGTGCTCACCTCCTTGTTACATTCTGGGATTCTGTCTATGAGGGTTTATCAGAGAGGAAGCCACAGGCATTTGGGATGGAAGAGTCCATCCTACTTCAGGCCATGTAGCATTTGCAGCTGTGTCCAATGAATGCCACTAGGACTTCCCGATCACTCTACTCATCAAAAATGAGTTATTTCCAATACTCCTAGGAGTGATGGGTGAAGGCTTCAGCTAGATTGAGAGTCACAGATTTAAACTGGAAGAAGGTAATGCATCAGCTGCATGTAGGAGTGTTTTGATAACAATTTTTTAGGAGTAATCTAGTCCAGCTTCCCAGCCACTTCGCACACAGCGTTAGGCTTACCTGCCTGTACTTACACGTGCTTTATCTAGGAATATGCTCCCCCAATCTTGCACCTACTTAACTCCTACAATTACTTCACAACTCTTTACAAATACCATTCTCTCCAGGCCACACTTGGCCTGTCAAGATATAAGGGGCCTTTCCTCTGTGTCCTCTGCTTCTCTCAGGAGCACAACCAGTGATCCATTCTGTCTTCTCCATGAAGGTTTGAACTCCTTGGCATTCACCGTTCATCTCTGTACTCACAGCATATTGCACTGCCCAACATGCGTACCTAACACATACTTGATGGAGGAGTGAGTTTCTAAGCTTCCTGAGATCCAAAATCCCGACCGTCCCCAATAGTGACCTGTCACCTAGCACTGCACCTGGCACAAAGGAGGAACTCATACACCAGAGAATACTGCACAGATACGGCTGCATGAGTGACTACCGCTTGCTAAGACATCCAGGCAGTGACAAGTTTTCCCAAACCCTCCTTCCCTCCCTCCTGCATGATCAGTGGGCACTTCATGGGGACACTGCTCTTGGCACTTTATCTCCACTTTGCCTTCACACAGGAGAATTACAGAGGAAACATCTGACTTGAGGTGTAAAACAAAGTATATACTCCAAAGTGACTTTCATTTCTCATTTTTTATTTTTTGAGCAAAAGGTATAAGCTACTATCTGTGCTTGAACTAGTTCCAGGCAGCATAGCATTGACTCACCTCGTAAACACCTGGTTCCCTATAGATCAGCTGGTTACTCCTCCTGACAGGGGAGCCCTGCTCTTACAGTCATATGCCTTGGACAAAGTCTCCCACAAATGAGAGCCAGGCCTTTCCCAAGAGTCTTTGTGAGTCTTTATGCTCCTTCATAAACACCTGTGTGACCCCCAAAATCCCCCCAAAGGGCTTGCAGCAGGTCTAAAAAGAAGGAGTTACAGATGGTATCATAATGAATTACTCTAACTAGAGCTGATTTCCATCTTGAACTTAAGGTCATCTGTAGTAATTCTTTATGCTTGTAGAGCCCTTTATAACTTCCATGGCTTCACAAGAATGATCATGGTTCCCTTGTGAATAAGCAAGGCAGGTATTACTATCCCTGTTTATGAAGCAAGAAACTAAAGCTTAGCACCCTTCCACGCTTCAAAAAATTTTAAATGAAACTGACATGGGTTATAAAAATGATAAGGAATCCACAGGAAACCAGTAATACTAAACTACAGGGTAACCAGTACACATAGCACTGGCAATGTGGAGGCTGAGTTTGCTCTGGGGAAGACAGCAACCAAGTACGGCCTGGCACACTGATCTTCTCATTTAAACGTGGTGGCCACCCAATCAGAATCTCCTCTGGTCCACTACTGAGACGTGCACGTGTACAATGCACGTGGTAAATGGTCAAAGTCCTGCAGAGATGGGAAATACGTACACAAAGGAACAAAAATTGAGACAGTCCTCCAAACAAGCAGCAGGTCTGGGCTGTCCTGACCTGTCACTTGGTGCTATGCTGGTCACTTCATTCCCTGTGTCTTAACTGTCTCAGTATTAAAATGGGACCGATCTCCTCCTATCTACCTCCTAAGAGCCTAAAAGAATCAAAGGGGACAAGTGAGAAAGCACTACAAATAATAAAAAGCCCCATATCAATGGAAAAGGGTATTATTAGTCTACACAAAGGAAAGTTATAATTTAAGCACTGAAGTTATTTTCTATCAGACCTGTTGGCTTCACAAGGGAGTCAGAGCATGGTCAACCTCAGTGAGCTATCTGGGGCAAAAGTCACTTGAAATAAAAGACACACCTAGTCTGACCACAATACTTGACTTCTAGGATGGTGTTATCCTTAACCTCTCCCTGGTGCTGCCATTGAAACCTCTCCCCACCCCATCCAAAGACCTGGCAGGTCTCTTCTGTTGTGCATTCTGTTTTGCTAAACCCCTCTCCCACGTGATGAGTGCATGGTCTTACACGGCCTTTCCTAAGTGGAATCCAGTCTTTTCTACATCACTTGGCAGGTGATGATGGGGAGGTATCGGCCATCACTGGCTGCAGCTGAGGGAAGGGGTCACTTTGCTAGATGTGTCCATCCCAGCTGCATACTTAGGGGTCCTCCAACACCAGGCTTCTGGAAGCATCCCTTATTCAGCTGAGTCTCAGCCCACACTCAATTCTGATGCACCCAGGGGCAGTGATGGGCTGGGCTGGAGAACCTCACTGGGACATCATGTACACTCTCAATAAGAAACAAATGGTCTAGGGCCCAACACAATGCTAAGGTCTCAAAATTACAGGCTGTCCAACCATTAGTCTGGACTCTGTGTCAGGAAACAGCTTATAATTCATTTATCCTAGTGGAGTTGCCAGTTTCAAAAGAGGTAACATGTGCTGCAATTATAACTATGGATTTGGTCCACAGCTTAACTTTAGGGCAACTGACACCCCCAAGTCCCATACCATGACCACCACCAACCCAAACACAAACCCAAATAAATGAGCAACAAAGACCAGACTGAGGAGAAACCCCGTGGTGAAGGTACTGGGTTTTGGAATGTGACAGCAAATCAGAGTTCCACAACTCAATAGTCTTGAAATCTTAGGCAGGTTCTGTAACACTTCTGTGCCTCAGTTTCTCATTTGTAAGTAAGACTGGCATGACAATAGTATTACGGCATGAGCACAGAATGAAATGTGTACACAACCTTGGCATGGTGGCTGACGACATAAAGAGTTCAGTACACATTTACTATTATTCTATGAAGGAGGTGCTGCCTGTAACAGTCTATATCATCAGAATATATGGCCACATTAACAATTTGACACCCATCTAACATGAGTACTGAGGCAGAAATATGAATCCAAGAATCTTCCCATTGTGCCTCATGAGACACCCACAGAAAAACTGCAGGATTTGGATCCAATGTTCACCAAATATATCACAATAATTTTCCCCTTTGGAAATTATAAAAACACAAAAGATGTCACTACCCCCTTTAGAATACTTCAAGAACTCTGGAGGGTGACATAATTTCAGAGACCTACAGAAGACGTGGCTTATATAATAGAGAAACAGCAGTCACCCAGCAAAAATGCTACAGCTATCAAAAAAAAAAAAAAAATAGATGTAAGGTGAGTCAGAGGAAGGTCCTTTACGACACATTTTTGTACATTCACGTATTTCTTTTTTCAAAAAAAAATAGTTAATAATGATGCCTAAGGGGGGGAAGAACAAATATTTTAAAAAGCCAAACTTGAGACAGACTGGCATTTGTCACTTAGTCGCCTTTCTCTTTTAAATCCCGCTAAAAATGTGCAGTTGCCCAAATAAATTTTAAGTATGCCAAAACATTAAGAAATTATAAAACTCGATACCAAAATAATTCATGTTACAACCATAATTACTTCTATAGTTAGAAAATTATTATCCTCCTGAGAAAATCCTGGCAAACTGCTTAAACCATTTCCCTTCTGAGTGAATCTAGGAGGAACAGAATGAAAATTCTGAATTCAGTCACTTTGATGTCCCCAAGCCTTAAAAAGACTTAATCTCCATCAATTACCTACATGCAAATAACCTGAATGTCTATGCAACAAAACAATTCCTCAGCTTATGAGGTTTTCCTTCTACCTCCACCCTACTTTCATTTTCACACCTGTTTCTGTGGAATAAAAACAAACAACAGCTTTCTTCCAGTTTCTGTGAACCTCCGCTTTTTCCAACTCTTTGTCTGATCTACTTCAGGCCTCTTGAGCCAGACAGGAAATGGGAAGGAGAGTGGGGGAAGGAGGGTTTGGTTTTCCGCACAGAAGCCACCATTTCTCAGGTGGAAAATAAGGATGTCATGCCATGATGACATTTTGCCTTGTGTCACAATGATTAATAGTCCTAATTTTTTCCAATTAGGGAAGTAATCTCAATCAGTCAGTGGAATCTGACCAGTCTTGCATAGTGTGGTCTCAGAGTGCTATAATTTGGATGCGAAATGAGATCGAAGATGATTCTTTTCCTTTTGACAGCTAAGTGTGATATATTTTCATCCCTGAACTCTTTTTCACAACTAAAAAAAAAAAAAAAGCCTTTCAGAAATAATAAATGATTTCCAAATCTGACCACCTCAACCAATTTGTTTTCCTTGAATTGGTACAATGTGACTCACAGATAGACAATGGGGGTTAGTTTATTCATTTGAATAAATTAATAACCCTGGCAATTATTAGGGATACAAAAACTCAGGGGAATACAGTGGTTTAATGTGATATTTATCAAACACTTACCAAAAGTCACAGAACCAGATCCCATTGCAAATTTCCCAGAAGTTTTGAGATAACACATAATGCTGCAAAAGCAGTAAATTCTTTGACACAAGACACCACCATAAGAGTATCTCATACACTTCAACTTCAGCTACCTAAACACAACTAAAACATTTCAGATACAGAAAATTCCAGTTTCACAGACATCTAGTGAGGAGTGCCCAAGGAAATCTCTAACTTACAATGAAATTTTAGAATTTCAAGGAATATTGGAAATCATTTCCTCCAACTCTCATTCTACAGAGAGGCCCTATGAAGTCCCTAAGAAATAAATACTTAGTTTTCATACAGTTCATACAGTTATTGTCAAAGAACCAAAATTAGAGCCCTAGACTCTTGCTCTCCTAAGATAAGCCCGTTAGCTCTCTGAATTAGGTTCTTTATAGTAGGATAGTATCAAACAAATGGTTTTCTCAGACATAAAAGTCTTACTGCCATCAATATAAATGGTGCAAACTGTACCACATGAAAAACGCAATGATTCCATGACAACTCACACCTCCCAAGCCAGAAGGCTTCTCCACTGCTACCGAAAGCAGAAAGCTCATCAAGAAAATTCGAACAGTAATTTCAAAGCCTGCTGTAACAGAAATGTAGCTGCAATGATCTAGTCTCATTCCAAGGCATTCTTGCCAAGTCAGTGGTTTTTAAACTTGGGTTTTCACAGTAAAGTTTTCTTACTTTTTTTTTAATGAACACTTGGATGGGACCCCAACATATAAAGCCAATAAAAGTAGCATTTTATACTAATAAATTTGTTTTCTATTTTTACAATTTTATCAAATCCGTATCAAGGCAGTCATTAAGGACAATGATCAGGTTCCCTGTTAGGTCTTATCACACTACAGTGCAAATCAGAAAGACAGCATCCCTTCTTCTTTGAGGCAACATTCCCCAATCCAGCCACCTTGTACAGAACACAACCTGCAATATCATACATAGGGCATGGCAGATGGCTTCTAATAAAACGTTCTAATGAAGGAGACTGTTCTCATGGGAAAAAAAGGGGACAGGAGCTACAAATGACAACTGTAGTCTATCTCCTCAACATGCCTTAGATCCCTGTAATTTTTGGTTATAGCAGAGTGACAATGCTGTTTCTCACCAAAAGCTAAATGCATATTTGGTAGCAGTTTTGTGTTTTTGTCTTTTGATAACAGCCTTGCAATCTCAGGATACTCTTCTTCTGAAAAAGCAGCAGTATGAAATTTCTGGTACCAAGTGGCATCAATGACAAGTTAGAAAAGACCCAAAACTTGCCGGGTGCACTAAAAATGTCCAAGATACAAACAGGTTCTTAACTATAGAGAACTGATGTTTACCAGAGGGGAGGTGGGTGGGGGGATGGGTTAAGTAGGTGATAGGGATTAAGGAGGGCACTTGTGGTGATCAACACCAGGTGATGTAGGGAATTGCTGAATCATAGTATCATACACCTGAAACTAATATAACACTGTATGTTGACTAACTGGAATTAAAATAAAAACTAAAAAAAACTAAGAGACTGTGTTAGCCGGAAGATTTTCTACAATTGCCTATTACATGGTGGCCAGGCCATGTGACAGACAGATGTGCCTGAGTATCGTCCCACATGTAAATGGAGTCCAGCAGCCATAAGCTGTCATAGAGACTTAACTTGTAAATGGGCCATGAAAAATTTAGACCTACTCACACTGACTCAAATAAAATTTATTTTATTTTTCATATTATAAATTATACGATAAATTACATAGTAAATATTATACTGAGCAGAGAATACAATAATGGAAAAAAATCCAGTACTGTCTTCACAGAGTTTAGTGGTTAGCAGATGTCTTCATGAAATAGCACTCACAATTTTTTTGCTTTTATTCTCTATGTGGGTTTTCTTTTTAAGAGAGAGAAGTGGCATGCAAGTGAGTGGGATAAAGAGGAAGAAGGTAGGGGAGGGAGGGAGAGAGAGAGAGAAGGAATCTCAAACAGGCTCCACGCTCAGCACAGAGACAAACAAGGGGCTTGATCCCACCACCCTGGGATCATGACCTGAGCTGAAATCAAGAGTCAGATGCTCCACCGAGTGAGTCACCCAGGTGCCCCTCTATGTGGATTTTTAAATGCCAATTTTATATGGTCACAAAACAAGAAAACCATACTGTATGTTTCAGAGTTTATGTACGTGGTTTCATATGCTCTTGGCAAATCCTGTCACTTCTCTGACAAATATTTATTTTCCTCTGAGTCAACACTTCAGGATGTGGGGGGAATTCCCCGACCAGTCTAGTTGCTTCATCTTCTCAAAGTCTGGTCTATGCATTCTGGACAACCTGGTATATAAACTTGACAAATAACTACAACGCACTAGGCTTAGAGATACCCCCCTCTTCCAAGGAACCCATTCACTACAATCTGAAACTCTGAGCGCCTCCCCCACCCCAATTTGTATATTGAAATCCTAACACCCAATGTGACAGTAATAGGACGTGGGATGTTTGGGGAATTGCTGAATCATGGTATCATACACCAGAAACTAACGTAATACTGTATGTGGACTAACTGGAATTAAATACACTTAGGTTATGAGGGTAAAGCTTCATGAATGGGATTACTGCTCTTATAGGAGACCCCAGAGCCCCACAGGCCGTTCCACCATGTAAGGACACAGCAAGGAGGGCACAATCTGGACGTACTCACCAGAACCTGACCATGCTGGCATCCTGTGCTTGAGCTCCCAACCTTCAGACCAGTAAGAAATAAATTTCTGTTGTTTATAAGCTACTTAATCTGCAGTATTTTGTTACAGCAGCCTGAATGGACTAAGACACCACTCATTCATTGATTCACCACTTCCTCAGCCTAGTGGAAGTTAGCTCTGTATTTACCAAGGAGGGAAATCAAAGCTGAGCAGCACAGCATCTCTAGCTTCCAAGGCTTCAGGAGCCTGAGCGATGGTAGACAGTTCCACATAGCATTAGAAGGGGCCCTGAGAGAGGCAGCTGCAGGCATCAAAGTGGGATGGAGGACAAGTGTTTTCATTTCTGCAATAGTCAGAAATGGAAGCTCTTAAAGACAAGACACCGTATCTAGGCTTCCCAAGTAAAGAAGAGGAAGGAGGGTGGTTGAGCATGGCAGGGTTCCGGCAAGCACAGAGTCCTAGAGTGTGAGAAACTAGCAGTGGTTCCCTAGGATGGAGCCCATGGCATAGGAGGAAGAACTACCTGACACGAGACTGGACTGCAGACAGGAGCCAATTGAGGAAGGGCCTTGTGAGCCATGAAATGACTGTAGACTCTAACTGCAAAGGAGACATTACAGGTATGGTTTCTCCAGATAAACCACATTAACAAATTTGTTTTACAAAACAAATTGCTTGCAGTTTGATAAAGAGCATGTTCTAGAACAAGGAGAGGCTGTAGGTAACAGACAAATTTAGAGGGAATGTAGTAATTCAAACAAGAGGTACCTATCCAGCACACCAAGGTTCCTTAAGGCAATAGCTGCTTGGCCCGGCAGAATGAGGCTTCCCCATCACAGATGGGGCAGAGTGAGATGCCCAGGTCCATGCAAAGCAAGGGCTTTCAGCATCAGAATCACAAGCCTCACAGATTAGGGCTTCCATGTTCTTAGAATCAATGCTGATGCTCTCTCCCTTCTACATTTCCTCCTTCCAGTCTCCCAGACATACACCCCCAGTCACTGAGAACCTGGGATTTTACTCCAGGGTTCCTCCTTATTCCTAGTCAGGTTTGGCCAAGTCCACCTTCATTCATGGGTACACGTTTCTGTTCCCTTCTAGTTACATAGTATCACGTGGCCCTTGGCTCTCAACCCCTCTTCCCCACACCATTCTGGCACCATCTTAAACCCTGACCCAAGCAGTAGCCTCTCTAGCACCACTGTGTTCTATCACATCCCCCACCCATAGGCAGGCAGCACATGATGGGGCTGACCACCACCACCAGAGACTAATACTGGAACAAAAAGACAGTGTGGGTACAGGTTTACCCCGCTATCAGAATAAAGGGCATTCCTAGGAAAACTTTCTTAAGCAGAAACAGCATAAGGCAAAGAAGCAATTACCATTAATTTACATGGAAAAAATTCTGAGCATTCCCAGACTCAAAAGATAACCTCTCTGGGCCGCCTGGATAGCTCAGTCAGTTAAGCATCTGACTTCAGCTCAGGTCATGGTCTCACTGCTTTTGAGTTCGAGCTCCATGTTGGGCTCTGTGCTGACAGCCCAAAGGCTGGAGCCTGCTTTGGATTCTGTGTCTCCCTCTCTCTCTGCCCCTCCTCTGCTCACACTCTGTGTCTCTCTCTCAAAATTAAACAAACATTATTAAAAAAAAACAAAAACAAAAACCTCTCTTAGACTTTCCTGATCCATGAGGACACACCTTGCTAAAGGACACATGAAATAATGGAGGCTCACTGAGCTATGGCGGCTTGATGTGGAGAGGCTACATGTAGTTCCTGGGGAAGGCCCGTGGTGGCGCCACTGTTGCAGCCAGGAGGCGTGCGCTGCCTCTTTAACAGCTCTGGGGAAAACAAATGCTGGACGTTATTTTCACTTTTTGCTTTTTTTTTGGTAAAAGTAAAAATCCTCTTTGGATTTTTTCGGTTAGCAAAAACAGGTACTAGTATAAGTCTGTCCTAAAAGTGAAGTGGTGTGAGGTGAACTTTTGCAAAGCTGAGGGATACCTGTACTTACCGCACATACTTCTGGTATTAATACCAGCACCTCATTTGAAAAGCAAAGAATGGTAAGCAATTTCTTCACCACTGGCCATAAAATCCCAAAGTCTGGGGCTAGGCCTTCAGACTTTGGCTGCAGGCCTGCCTGAGTGTGTAGTAGTGTGGTACCACTACAGGGCCACAAGCTTCAGACCTGCACGGTGTGTCCAAATCTCAGCTCTACCACTTACCAGCCAAGTCACCTTGAACAAATCACTCACCTTCTCCAGATTCACTCTTCATGAATGGGGCCAATCACAAAGACCTAGACCCACAAGCATTCATGTTACTGTCTCCTCTGCTTACCCACTCTAGTTTCCCATAAAGTAAACATTTATCACTTCAAAATTCCCTCAAAGGAGAGTAAGAGATACTCAATCCATCTCTCTTCCTCTGCCCAATCTTAGAAGGAAACTACAAAAGGCAAACCACTGGTGAGGTGATAGGAATGTGTTGGGGAGAGGGACATGGAAAATGCCTGGCAGGAAGAGGAAAAGGGTTTTCCAGCTATTTAAAGTAAAACACCACTCAGGTGTTTATATTGGACAATCCTGGCAGCTGGTGACTCACTTCTATGCAGAGTATCTTAAAATGAAACTTCTATTCTTTTGTACAAGTTCTGGTTTTTCAGGATATGAGACACTCCCTGCTCTGGGTTGTTTCCTCAGGCTCGCGAGTAAATAATGCCACCATCCCAAGTCCTTATCTTCATTTTAAAGCTTGAGGGGAAATATCTGTCTTAACTTTCACACGGATTTCTGTTTATGCACTGCCTTACTGAATTTTAAAAAAATAGATAATACCTACATTGAATAAACGTATAAATTGAGATAAAACTATGATACATGTCTAGTTTCTTCTCTTGTTCATGGATCCAGATGTATACCTCTTTGTATGCCCATCAAGCTAGCACACTGCATTATATACAGCACACATACCCGATAAATAATCACCCAATATAAGTTTTTCCATCAATGTGTCACAGGATATGCCTTTATAGTTACCATTAAGGGAAACAAAAATATGCAGCAAGTAACTCTTAGAGGAATGTACTATCTGCTATTGGGAAAAACATACTAAAGCCAGAAAAGTGGGGGAAAAAATTTCCCCAAATACTGTTTTATGTTCCTTAGGGACCTGGCATTCAATACCCAGGCCTTTCTAAGACGAAATACACCAAAGTGAGGTCTCCAACCAAATTTCCATATGGTAAAATTTCATCCACCTGTTTCAAACACTAACCTAAATGGTCAATTCTTTATAAACAATTGTAGCAGGAAGAGCTGAAGCATCTCAAAGTGATTTGATGACTTAAGACAATGTGAGCAGCTTTGCAAAAAATGCCATTATTCAAATAAACGTATGCCCTGATTAGATAAGCATCATCAAACAGTCTGACTCAATTAAGTCCTTGCTTCTGAGAGTGATCCAGAGGAGTCCGACTTCAGCCATGGAAATGACCTAGCTTGACAAGGTTAATGCACAGAGGTCCACAATTTAGCTTGTTTACTTTGTTCCTCCTCCTAGAGCCCAAAACTGTTCAAATCCATTGTCGGTCAGTGGAACATAGCTCGGGCTGCCATAACAAAATACCATAGACTAGGTGGCTTAAATGACAGGCATTTATTTTCACACTGTTTTGAAGTGAGGAGTCCCAGAACAAGGGTCAGCAGGATCAGTTTCTAGACAGAGGTCTCTTCCCGGCTTGTGGATGGCCCTTCTTATGTGCAAGTGTGTGGAGAGAGCAAGCAAACCCTCCAAGGCTTCTTCTTAAGAGAACACTAATCCTATCCAATTAGGACACCACCCTTGTGACCTCATTTAGTCTTAATTACCTCCTTACTGCAAATACAGCGATGCTGAGGGTTATGGCTTCCATATATGAATTTTAGGGGGACATAAACATTCAGTCCATAACACCCATGAATAAGCAGTTATTCCCCTGATTGCTAAATAAAACCTCTTCAAATTGTTGACTCTATCTGTTGATAAGTCTCTTGCATCAATTATCCCAGGGCCCACAGTCTCACAGGACAGAGTTCACAGAACAATGAAAAGTGAGCAGTGACACCAACATCCGTTTTCTAAATGAATACGTCATGGAAAGAACAGCTTTTTTATAAGTGAGTTCGTTTGAAGCTCCTTTTCAAAGAAAAGGCTTTTTTTCAAAGACATATACCTCAAGGCCATCTGAAAGAACAGATTCACCATGGCTAAGGGAGACTGAACAGAGCAGCGACATCACAAGTAATCAGTATGGTATACCAAGGAAAAGACACTTTGAAATTCTGGAACAGAGTACTTCCTGGACAGAGATGACAAACTAAATTCAGGCATTCCAGACTCAACTACCACCAGTCTAACCTCTAATCCTGAGAAGAAACTCTATACAGGAAATAATGATCAGCTTATAAAAGAGTATATATAAATATTTCTGATTATAAAAGAAATTCATGTTGTTTTGAAAATTATTAAAAATACAAAGTCAAAACAATGCCATTTCTCAATTGAAACAATGGATTATAACAACACAGCACCAGGTTATTTTGTATCCCAACTCTTCAATTCTCATAAGTACTTTCTCATTTCAAAACTCTTATTTTTAACATGATTTATATGTAATGTTTCTCCTTCTAATGTGGGGCCAAGAATGCAAATACCTGGTGGTCTGGATCAATCTCCATAAATTACAGATGGGAGTATTAAGTGAAACGGAGAGTGCAATTAATACACATCTAATTCTCCTTTAAAAAACAAATTGAAGGGCAAACTTTTACTGTGAGTGTAATTTTATAGGGGTGCTTCTATCTTTTTTGTGTGTTTATCATCCAGATTTCTGGAGAAAAATCTCAGTGATTTCTCCTACCTTCATTCTTTCTAGAACTACCTATTCATGTTTAGATTTCCCTGTTTCTTTGAGAGTCCAGCTAACCTCTTACACCTGCTATCAGAGAAGCTCCACCAACTTTGAAACTTTGAAACCAGGACACAGGTTGGGGCTACATTTAAGTTGCCTCACATCCACCATGCCCATGTTTACCAAACATGTTCACCTCTGGTCACCAGTGACAGACAAGATCCTGTACTTTGAAGGAAAGAAAAAGATATAGAACGGAATCTTGACATTTCTGCTTAAAGATCTCAGGGAGACATTTTTGGCTCAATGTTCAATTAAAACTCTCATAAACAAATTGCTTGGTTTATGAAAATGGCTCACAACTCGGGGAAGAAAGGTTATCAAATTCACCCAGGGGAAGACTTGTTAATTGTATATCCAGAAGCAGAAATTCTCACCAACCTCCTCTTCCTGGCACACTCTCAGGGAACGTGAATATGGGTGGATAATACACACATGTATTAGTAGTTTCCAACAGCCTCCCCATATGAATGTCATACTCTCCCCATTTCCTCCCCAGCTGAGAAACACTCATATTTTAGTTTATTATGAAGTGACAGATGCCTGTTTCCAGATTTAGTCACTTTCCTTCTGTAGGGATGCAAATGTGATCACTGATGCAGCCTTGGGTCTTGAACCTTCCTGCAGTGCTTTGAACAGGGCTGAAAATAAAAGTGTGCGCTGAGTCCCCCTTACGGGCCTTCCTTCAAATTCTAGTTGGTGTACACAGCTATAAGCCATCATGTACCACGTGCCATGGTTTTTGGCAATTTACACAAGATCATCTCTTCTCACAGTTCCCTTGTCTGTCACTAAGAGACTGTAGGCAAAACTACAAAATCCATCATGCTTTGTTACTGAAGTACTTCAAGGGCACCCGTTAAATCGCTTTTATTAGAGACCACAGTACACTTCTCAAAGACAAAGTGGCATCTTCCATAGACTCCTTTCTACCCACCCACCCATCCCATCCTAGTAGTTTCTAGAAGTGGTTATCCCTCAATGGAAAACCAAAAATGGGATGTAAAGAGAAGGACCATAGACGCCTCAGGCAATAAAGGATACACTCCAAGTTGAAAGTATTGACCTGACCTCTAGCTGGTGACGTGGGGAGAGCAATGGTCTTCCTACCGAGTCACTAAAGCTGCTCTGTTTAATGAAGGAAAGCAAAGAGAAACCACCAATTCGGGATTTTTTTTAATTTTTTGTTTCTTTTGGTTTCGTTTTGAGAGAAGCTCATGTGAGCAGGGGACAGAATCAGGGGGAGAAAGAACCTTAAGCAGGCTCCACACTCAGCAGAGCCCAACACAGAGCTCAATCCCAGGACCCTGGAATCATGACCTCAGCTGAAACCAAGAGTCAGATGCTCAACCAACTGAGCCATGTAAGAGCCCCACCAACTAGTTTTCTTAATCCAATTCCACCTGCCTTAGGGAAACTACTCCCAAATTTTGGCAACAGGCTTTCTGTCAGATGTAATTTTTAATATTATCAATTTTTGCCTGTGTGTATTTATTGATATTTCAATGGGAAGTTATGTCAGGCTACATTAGGAGAAAGGAACCCAATACTATCTGAAGCTGGAATCCCTTCAAATCAGTTTTTCAGGAGTACAGTGGTCTAATTCTAAATTTGACCTTCTGGTTCCTAAGAGGTATTATATATTTATCACGCACACACAAAATCTGTATGTATCTGTATGTATTGCTTTCCATATCTGAGAATTTTCCCATTTTTGGATGTGCATATACACTTACATACTATTTAAGGGATGTCTAAATCTTATATATTGAAATATTTGGTCATTCTGTTTTTCAACATTCTGTTGGTGAAATCTCTTAAACATGCCCAATCTGGTGCAAGACATTTGCTTGGTCTGGACAGAAGTCACAGAAATACAGATAACTGATGCTTTAGCCAAGCAAAGCGCTAATGGGAAGCAAGAAGGGACCATAAAATTTAGTTTACTACCAACTGGACAGGTAATATTTATTCTTTAGAATACCTTCTACCCATATTAATAAAATGCTCCAAGATGACTCCTCTTCGGAAATTTAGGGCCTGTCACTTTAAAACTTAGAATGAACAAGCAGACTACATAATCAAAGTCAATACAATGAATAAAGTCTTATCTAGGTCGACCACTTCAGTCATCACTCATAAACTGAATAACTCTCTAACCACACTGGTTAGCCTCCCTCCTTTGCTCCAGACTCTGCCTACTAGCTATGGCCACCCAAACATGTGACAGGCATGGCAAACTCTAGGCGGCTAAGGAAACTCCTAATTTTACACCATAAACCTGTGCTGCCTACAAAACCGTCTCATTTGTTGAAGACCACCTATGTTTACCTACTTGTTGGAGCCAGAAAACTGGGGGACATCAATTTCTTTCTCTCCCTAACTCCTCCCATCCAATTACCACGCCCTGTTGCTTCCCATCTTCTAACCACCTCAGATCCTTCTAGATTTCACCATGCAAGGATTGCTAAACTGGTTCCAGTACTTTTCTCTCAACTCATCTACTGTAATAACCTCAACTTTCTCATTTTTATGCCAGTTCCCTCTTCTACAAGCAACAATATGTGTGCTTTAAACTTTAATACTGTTCCTATTTCCAACAAAGGGAGTTTAAAAAAAAAAAAAAAAGAATTTGCTGGGGACATCAGGGGGGCTCAGTCAGTTGAGCACAAGACTCGATTTCAGCTCTGGCCATGATTCCAGGGTTGTGGGATGGAGCCCTGCAGCTGGCTTAGTGCTGAGCATGGAGGCTGCTCAAGATTCTCTCTCTCTGTCCCTCTACCCTCTCCCTTGCTCTCTCTCCAAAATAAATAAACTAATTTAAAAAAAAAGAATTTTCTGCTAATCCCCATATTCTAACATAAGAATTATTCTCATCTGTGCAGTAACTGCATCTTCTCTATATGTTGCACTTTCTATAGTTTCAATCACAGTGGATATTTACTTTGATTTCTTTGGTCACTTAATATTAGATAGATGAAATATATTTGGGAAATAGTATTATTTATGAAATGAACCAATTTCATGACTATACGATACTCTGATGTACTAATAACCAAAATTGGTTAAACTATTCCTAATTGGCATCTATCTATGTTGTTCCACAAAAAAACATGGTAAAGAGTAACTCTGTACGTAAAGCATTTTGTCCCAATTGATTTTTTTCATATAAACTCTGAGGAGTGGGATCACAGATTCAAACTTCTACAGATGACTGTTGTATGAAGGCAATACTGGCACAGAGGAGCAGGTTCCCTGTAATACTTTCTGGGTTCCACCATTTGCTGTGTGACTTTAGACGAGTTATTTAATCTCTGCGACTCAATCTCCTACAAAATGTGAGTGATAATTGAATCTTCTCTTCCAGAGTTGTCACAAGGATTAAATGACAACACATGACAAGCTCGCAGAATTAAGCTTCACATATAGCAAGTGTTCCATAAATGCATGCAAATATATGTATACACATATCTATACAAATCTCCAAAAAGATCATGTTACTATTTAATATAACCAACAGGATAACCCATATCAGTTTTACTGTAACTTTATCACCAAAAGGCATTAACTTTTTGGAGATTCTTATTTAATGAGTAGGTATCCAGTAATATCTCAGCAGATAAGCCAGAGGTAATTAGTGTACACCTGAAACTAGTATTACACTGTATGCTAACTAACTGAAATTTATTTAAGTTTATTTATTTATTTTGAGAGCGAGAGATGGAGGGAGCGAGCACAGATGAGAAGGGGCAGAGAGGGAAAGACAGAATCCCAAGCAGCCTCTGCATTGCTAGTGCAGATCCTGATGTGGGGCTCAAACTTAGGAACTGTGACATCATGACCTAAGTTGAAACCAAGAGATGATCATGTAACCAACTGAGCCACCCAGGCACTCCTTAACTAACTGGAATTTAAATAAAAACTTTAAAAAAATTTAGGGGTGCCTGGGTGGCTCAGTCGGTTAAGCATCTGACTTCGGCTCAGGTCATGATCTCACAGTTCATGGGTTCGAACCCCATGTCAGGCTGTGTGCTGACCGCTAGCTCAGAGCCTGGAGCCTGTCTTCAGATTCTGTATCTCTCTCTCTCTGACCCTCCCCTTCTCACGCTGTCTCTCTCTCTCAAAAATAAATAAAAATAAAACACATAAGAAAAAAAAACTTAAATTTAAACGTACAAAAACTTTAAAAATAAAAAAAATAAAATAAATGCCAGAGAGTAATACAGTTGTTCCTGAAGTGAATTTAAACTGCTTAAATGAGGGGCACCTTGCTCAGTCAGTAAAGCATCCAACTCTTGATCTCAGGGCTGTGGGTTCAAGCCCCACACTGGACGTGGAACCTACTTAGGAAGAAAAAAGGCAAAAGAAAAAAATTAATTGCTTAAATGAAAATAGGTTTGGAGATCTTTACTTCTTTATTCCTAACTATTATATATACTCTGACCAATAACCTCAGTTCAGTTTTTTATAAAAAGCTGTCTTTTTTCTTCTAATAATGATCAGGAAGCAACATGAAAAAAGGCAGAAAATGATGGGTGATAATCCCACAATTGACAATATATCTCAGTAGACTTACTATATTTATTCTTGTTATAATAGCCAGAGATCATTCTCAAAGGAAATTGAGAAAATATCCAAAATTAGCCACTATGCAGTTCATACCAGTCCTTGTCAAAAAGATCCTATTTGGAAGATGTACATGAACTTGGAGAGATGACTTCTACAATGCATGTGATAGCTTTGGATATTTGTTTCATCTTTAAAAATAATAGCACATAAAAAGGCAGACTTTGACTATGTTAAAGGAAAAAGTATGATTATTAAACTCTAAGTCAAAAATAAACACAAATATCTAACTGCTAAAAAACAAACAAACAAAACCAATGTCATGAATGAACTGAACTAGAAACCCAACAACATCTGAGTTCCAGTCCTTCTGGTACCACAAATGTGATATCTGGAGAAATATCTTTCAAACCATAGGTAAGGATCCATAGGTAAGTCATTGACAATGACAAACCATAGGTAAGTCATTAAGTCAAGTTAGTGATGAGCTTTTTAATTTTTTTAATGATAGAAAATAGAACACCACACAGAATATGAGCAAGTATTGCATTGTATGTGTGTGGGCTGGTGCAAATGGTATTTGTGTATCTACATTAGATGAGGAAAGTAAAGGCATTTCCTATCACAGATGATAATATGGATTAATAAAATTATTTTCTATTCAGTGTATTTTCTAAACAAGATTGAAAGCCATGACACAGAGTAAGTCATATAATCTCTATGAAGTTGCTTCCTCATCCCTTAGGTATAACTTACCATTCTGTTTCAGAGAGTATACCCAAACAAAGTAACTTCAGAGTATTTTTTTCAACTATAAAACATGGTATTGTTATGTTTATAGCATTTTGGATGGGTTTCCTTAGAATTTAATGTTACTCTGCCACATATGCTTAATTATGAAGTCACTATGCTAGAAATTCAGACAGCCCATATCAAAGGTAATTCTGAAAACATCATCTCCTTAAGAGTAGAGGTAGAGGGGCACCTGGGTGGCTTAGTCGGTTAAGCATCCGACTTTCGCTTGGGTCATGATCTCGCGGTTCATGGGTTTGAGCCCCATGTCGGGCTCTGTGCTGACTGCCAGCTCAGAGCCTGGAGCCTGTTTCAGAGTCTGTGACTCTCTCTCTGACCCTCCCCTGCTCACGCTGTCTCTCTCTCTCCTAGAAATAAATAAAACATTAAAAAAAAAAAATTAAAAAAAAAAGAGTAGAGGTAGAGACAGGAAAGCCTAAAGTTTCTCAAAATTTTTATAATCTCCTGCACACTATCTACCATACCACCTCTGAGGGGGGAAAAAGAAAGAAAGAAAAAGAAAAGAACAAGAATAAAGAGGAAAGGCAGCACCTCTGTGTTTCTAGGGCCTCGTGAAAGAATCCTCACTTAGTAGAATGACCAAAAGAGGGAAACATGTTTATAGGCCATTCCCACAGGAGGCCAGCTCTAGAACATCAGCTACTACCCTGCTGCCTGCACAGCCCTTCAACGGTACTCTGCCTAAAGAGAGAAATCACTCCTCTTTGCTTTCCATTTAAAGGGTAGGATCCTAGGGGTACCTGGGTGGGTGGCTCAGTTGGTTAAGCAACCAAATACTGATTTCAGCTCAGGTCATGCCTCATGGGTCATGAGTTCAAACCCCACAACTTGGGATTCTCCCTCTCACTCTGCCCCTCCTCCACCCCTCAAAATTAATTAATTAATTATTTAAAAAAGAAGAAGAAGAAGAAGAAGAAGAATCCTGTGCCAGGTTGTAAATGTCACAATTTCAGGCAGCATATCATTATTTATCTATACATGTTATATGGATACAGCGTGGTACCAAAAAGAGGAAACATTTTAAGACACTAATAGATAAGAAACGGAAAACACCTAGGAAGACAGGTACACTGGCTCCTAACTCTCCCACGCACGTCTACCATTAAAGCACCCCTTTCAAAGAAAAGATATCCTAAAGATCCCATATAATAATAGAAGGTATCTCTTCCCCCAAAATAGAGAGCTTTAAAAAGGAATGGAATTCCTACTTGAATGAGTTCAGAACACTTCAAGAGAAATGGAGGGCAGGAATACTTTTGAGGACTCAATGACACAAGTACTAAATACGTCATTTTTTAAATGCCACTCATAATCTTCAGATCAGCTTGTTCTGACTTTTGCTTCTTGTCAGGCTCATGAATTTTTTGCACTGATCAATCCAGCACATAATCTCCCTCTAAGCTTAACCAGGTGCACACATGTAAAACATCTGGCCAGGGTTGAGAGGTACAGCTTGCAGCTCTCGTAAGACATGCTGGCTCACCCGGGAACCCTGTGCAGAAATGGCTGCTGAATCAACGAATACAGAAATATATCTGCAACGGTCTTTTTTTTTAATTTAACTCTATTTATTGATTTTTTTAACGTTTTATTTCAGAGAGAAAGAGCGTGAGCAGGAAAGAATCAGAGAGAGAGGAAGATACATAATCTGAAGCAGGCCCCAGGCTCTGAGCTAGCTGTCAGCACAGAGCCCAACGCGGGGCTCAAACCCACGAACCATGAGATTATGACCTGAGCCAAAGTCGGACGCTTAACCGACTGAGTCACCCAGGCACCCCTATCTGCAACAGTCTTACCATAACTTTCTCTGTGACTAATTCCTACCCCTTTAAGGGAGGGAAGGGAAGTATGTCTGGTGAGGCATGCAGGAAGAAGATCGTGATCATAAGGAAATTTGTGAGGGGGCTATCAAGAATGCTTTTGTCACTGCCCATGGAGGTCTTACTAGAGAGAGAGAATCAAACAGATTGAAAAATGAACAACCATCACCTTGGTTCTGGCAGCTTGCCAGGTAGCTTTTGCTTACCTTTGATCTTGGTTAAAAACCATGTGGGATGTGTCACAACAGAAGTGTCTGTCTTTATAACAATCTCTACACCGTAGAGGTATCTTTCTAACCAAAGACACATTTGTTGGGAAGAGCTCTAAAGAATATTGGGAAGGAACTTGGATCTCATTTGACCAAGAGGCTGCGACTCAGAAATGTTAAGTGACTTACCTAAGGTCACCCCGCTGACAGTCTAGCTTAGGGCCAAGAGCTAACCAGAATTTCCCAAGATAAAATATGTCTACTATTGTGCCTACTGATATGGTTTTTAAAGAAACAAGTTCTCCTCTCCCTCAGGACTACAGCGTTATCACTATTTCTTCTTCTTCTTCTTCTTCTTTTTTTTAAATTTATTTCTAGGAGAGAGAGAGACAGCGTGAGCAGGGGAGGGTCAGAGAGAGAGGGAGTCACAGACTGAAACAGGCTCCAGGCTCTGAGCTGGCAGTCAGCACAGAGCCCGATGCGGGCCTCGAACCCACGAACCGCGAGATCATGACCTAAGCGAAAGTCGACGCTTAACCGACTAAGCCACCCAGGCACCCCTATATCTTCTAATTCCCTAGAATCAGAACACGTTAGTATATGATTAAGCATACATTGTTTTAAAACCATGCATCAATTGGATGCAGAGAGTGCCCACATGTCAGGTTTGAAAAGGAATTTCTTTCTCTGATATATCTTACTATAAGTATGAAATTTAAGGAAGTTTATCCATATTTATAATACATTGCTTGCAAGTGAAACAAAGACACAATTATCTCATATATACTTGATGGTGGATAAAAAGCATCATTGGAAAAATATACAATTTGCACTAAAACAATTTGCACTAAAACTTCAGGTATTCCAAGTTACAAACACTAATTTATTTCAAAGAATGAGAAATTATATTACTACAACACCTGTTATCGGCCAAGCATTTGTGCCTGTAAAGTATCTTTTCTGTAGTATTTATAAAAACTAGAAAAGAAAGCACAGGCACTAACCAAGGAAAAAAAAAAAAACATGCAGCATAGACAGCTACAAATAGTGCTCTCCATGGTGAGAAAGTCCACACTTAAGTATCCTAGCAAAATTTTCACCACACACACACACACACACACACACATGCCTAACAGATGGATTCTAAAGAACAGCTAAGCATTCCATAAGCCAAATGCTCAAAACTTAATGATAAAAGATGGTTAACATTCCTGTATGTGTGATACTGTATAAATGGGCAGACCCATCTCTATCCTCACTTCTCATCTCAACCTCCTTTTCCCAAAGCTGTGCTCACCCTCCCACCTCCCCCCTACTCTGCAACCAAATCACAACCAACCAAAACCAAGGTGTCTGCAGCAGCCCGAAACATTTGACTGATAATATCCGGTTTGCCGTTCCAGGAAATCCCAGAGTGTGTTTTAAGCCTCTGCCCAAGGCTTATAAAGAAAGGCGAGAGAAAAACTAATCAATACCAGCACCCAGCTGTGACCTGGCACATCAAGAAATCAAGAAAATAAACCCCATCCATAATCTGTATAATTTAACACTTGGAAGAAGAGCAACATCTGGGATCGACTCCAAGCGGGACAGTGTTGCTGGATGGGTCTGTGTTTCTTCCAATGAGTGTTAAACGCAGTGGCAAGAGAACGCTCTAGTTCCTCACCGTTTCAGCAAAGGCAATGTTTTTCCCAGCAAGGGTTAATCTACCCAACAAGGTTGGGGAGAGTAGAAAGAAGGAAAATAACAACCACTAACATCTACTCCTTGCCAGTACAGAGCCTGGCAAAGGTTCCCATTACACTTTAAAGAGAGGGAAAGCTGGAACCCCTTCCCAAAGGTGGGTCCAGGACAAACTATTGTCTTGCTGAACAGTCACCATCAGAGTAAGAGCTCATTAGCTTTCATTGACTTTGTTTAATCTTACAGTCCTTTCAGAGGACTCCAAAGTCCTATCCTCGTGAGAAGTTAAAAAAAAAAATCTATGTGATTCCCTGGAAAAGGTTTCCACATTGTCTAAATTACAGGGAAATTAATTTAGAACATGAGCAGATACCTACACATTGTCTAAATCACTAGATCTGTGCCCAATTAAAAAAAGAAAAAGTACACCAATCAGCAGAATGGGGCATTACAGGGAATAAAGACTGCTGGTAGAATTCAAAATGCTTTCTCCCTGTTAAACCTTCTAAGAGGTTATAATTGCATTTGGCCGCTGCAGGCTTGTCAGAGAGCCTGGCTTCTTAATAGCCCAACCCTAAAAGGAGTAACTGTCAAGGGGCGACCCAGCTGAAATCAAACAACAAAAACGGGAACTGTAATCAGCCTGAAATGGGAGGAGGGAAAGGAAGGGAGACTCCTGTATTCATCAGTCAACATTAATGTCCTTTGTTGTTCACCTTTGCACAGAACAGCGAGCGTTACCCTGTTCCTTTTCCTCCGAACGTCAGTGTCAGGGTAGACCTTTCCAAAAAGCTGTCTCCTCGCCTCGAAGACTCAAGGCTTTCTGATTTCCCCTTCCCCATTATCGCTCCACAGCTGTCCTCCACCAACCCCCAAAGCGCTTACCCCGGGCCGAGAGGGTGGCCAGAAGTAAAAACACTGCTGAAATACCCGTTCCCCTCCAAAGACCAAAGAGGCGCAGATGTTGAAATTTACCAATCCCCCCCAGCCCCTAAACACTCACACCCCATAAACCCGGGATAGGAGGGAGGAAGGAAGCTAGGGTCAGGCTCGGTCTGTCAGAGCAGCTCTTTTGAGGACGGTGCCACATTCCGCACTCCGGGAATGTCGAAGGGAGCCGGAGGGAAGGTTTTGCGCCCCCCTTCTGTTTTGGGGGTGTTCTCTCTGCGCAGTCCTTGTCTCCCTCTCCAACCCAGGGAATCGTTGCAGCCCATTCTCCTCTTTGGGGAAGAAGGATAAGGAGGGAGAGGAAAGGAACGCCGTTCACCCTCCTCTTCCAACTTGACTCACACACGCCCCGTCGACACTCCAAACTCCGCAGGCAGAGCCCGCAGCAGGAGGGCTGGCCGCGCGCTCCCCCAGCCGTCCAGGCGCTCCGGGAGCCGGTGCGGGGAGCACCGATGGGGCGGGGAGGGGCGAGCCCCCAGCGCATACCCCTCTGCCCGGAGCTGGCTCCGCAAAGCCCCAAACCCGCAGCGCGATACCAGGATTAGGCATTTCCAGCCCGGCAGAGCGAGAGGGGCGCAGGGGCAAGGACGCGAAATGCGCACCCGCACGAGCCAGAGCGGAATAAAAGTTCGCCCCGCGGAGACTCACCCACGCCGTATTTCTCGTGCTCCGTAGGTATCCACATGGCTAATGTGGGGGGTCTGGGGTCTTCCGGCTTTGTAATCCCCGCGCCTTCTCCGTCTCACAACAATGAACAGCGCCCGAGTAGCGGCTGCAACGCTGAAGCCCCGCGGCTCCGCGCGGGCTGTGGGCGCTGGGCAAGGTCTGCGCTGGAAGCTCCCGAGCCCAGCGTTGACACCGCTCCGCTGAGGCTGCGCCGCCCGCCGCTCTCCCGGTGGCTGCTGCTCACAGTCCTCCGACGCGCTCCCGGGGACCCGGCGGCGCAGTCATTGTTCTGATTCACTGAACTAAGCTACAAGCCAGGGTACTCTCCGGCGCACCCCCGCCCGCCAGCGCCTCTTCCAGCCCTCCCTGTCCCAGAGTCCCCACAGCACGCTGGGAATTGTAGTTCTCGGCCTCTCCATCCCGGAAGGGGGCGTGGCAATAGCGGATGGGGGCGGGGATTAGGCTCCGCTTTCCATGTCCTATTGGCCCAGAACTTGACGCTGAGGCGGGGGCGTGGAGGAAACCCCGCGTTGATGGGGAGTTCGCCTCCAGTCGCGTTTCCATTGGTTCTGGACCCTCCCGGCTGCCCTCCCTTTTCTCCTCTGCCTCGTTATGGCTGCTCCTGAGACCCAGGGGGCTGCTGCCCGAGGGGAGGAGGACTGCGAGAGCAACCATAGCGAAGCTGGGGGTGTCAGTTATGAGGGTGAGTACGGTGCCACTGAAGTGTAAGTGGTCTGCTTCCCTTTCTCTCCCACCAGGAGTGCAGCTGACCGCCGGCTCTAAAGCCACCTGGGCGCGTGGGGGCCATGGGAGGGGCCCAGCGGGGCGGGGTGGGGACGGAGGCGGCTCCTTGGTGAAGGCTGTCTGGGGAGGAAAAAGAAAATGGGATGGAATGGCCTTCTCGGCAACCAGGGAAGCTCCCTGAGCATTTGTCTTCCGTTTGGAGCTCCCAGGTTTGCGCTCGCTGCCGGGTAGGTGTGTGTCAAGTCACGTTCGCGCATGTGTGATTGTAACTCCGGGATTAGCAGCTCTCTCCTCTCCGGTATCCTGCCTCCGCCTCGGTTTGCTTGGTTTGGCCTCGGGAGATATTTTACTTGTGTCCGGGCGGACTTCCAGTTGCAAACTGGTCACTTGTCTTTACTCTACAGATGTATTCAACTGCTGGCAGGAGCGGCATCTGAAGGGAAAGTGAGTCTCTCAAAGCCTCTTTGGTAGCTCTTGACCGCCCCAGGCGATCTCCAGGATTGACTGTGGACCCAGGCTGAGGTCCTTAGAGAAAGAGGAAAGGAAATGGTATTTTGCTCTCATGGCTTCAGAGAAAATTTGAAGGTGGTTATGAAAATCATCGTAACTATGTTGACTCTACTCGTCTTTTAAGTTGCCCTCTGATCCACTGTAGAGATCATAAACCAAGCTTTGAAAACTGCCAGGGCGATTGTCTTGAGGATGCCTAGCCCTATTCTTTTACCTTTAGTGCATCTATCCTCTCCCGCCCCCTTTTTTGTCTTGATATGTAATTTAAAAAAAAAAATTAATGTTTTATTTATTTCTAGGAGAGAGAGAGAGACAGCGTGAGCAGGGGAGGGTCAGAGAGAGAGAGGGAGTCACAGACTCTGAAACAGGCTCCAGGCTCCGAGCTGTCAGCACAGAGCCTGACAGGGCCCAAACTTAACAAACCTTGAGATCATGACCTAAGATGAAGTTGGATGCTTAACCCACTGAGCCACCCAGGCACCCCAACAAGTTGTCTTTTTCTATTTGTCGTGATATGGGTCTTAAAGTTTCCCTGTCCTTGAGATTTTTTTAGGTTATTTTGTTTTTGTTTTCACGATTAAATTGATTTAATCAAATTTAATCAAAACATTTAGTTTTGAGTTTTTATCTCAGCAGCAAAGATGTATAAAGTGCGATTTCCTCCCACTGTCCATCAGTGGAACTACCTATCTCTGAAATTTTTTAAATACCCCTACCAAAAAAATCTTCGATAGGTTCCTGACTTTAAATAGTTATGCCCACACTCTGAACATTTCATTTGGGGATTCTTTTCTGATGGTGAGATACTATTAATGTTTTCCAAATTCTCAAAGTTCCAAAGGGCTATCTGTTTAACATTTAAAGATGAACTCCTAGGTGAATTTATCTCACTAAGATTAACTCATAAAAAAGAAAATTGGGAATTTTTCAAAAACATTGTAGAACTATGAGGTATCATTATTTTAAAATTATAAAATGTTTCATTATAAATATTTGAAGCCATTCAGAAGTATGTAAATTAAATGAAAGTTCCTGCATCACACAGTCCCTTCCCAAAATAATGACTGTTAAAAGTTTGTTGTGTGTTCTTTCTGACATATTCCTAGATGACACATTATCTATATTGTTTTGATTTTGAAAAATGAAAAGGATTAGCATACACTCCTGTTAGTGATATCTGAATGTCCTTTTCCCATGTGCTTATTACCTACTGTGAGCAAATCATTAATCAAGGACCAATATTTAAATGACTATTGGATTGAATTGAGTAACTGCTGTAAAGCATAACTCTAGGTTCCAGTTTCTTTGCAACAATAGTATGGAGCAGCAGTGAATTTGAAGTATCTGTAACAAAAATTCCTCACTGTGGTTCATAATTGACAAGTATTCTCACTAATTGTTAGCAGTCAGTGGGAGAGTTAATGGTTGATTTTTATGTCTTTCTTAAAAGGCAAGGTTGTCATTAAAAAATCCCCTTAATAATCTATGTATTATTCTGTAATTGTACAAAGCCTGCAAAGTGTGATACAAATTATGGGTGGAAATGATACTAAAATTATATTCATTTTTTTTTGTTAAGCATTTACTTAGGTTCTCAGGAATATCTTTCCCTGTAAAATCCTCCATTTCCTGAAAACTGCCTCTTTTAGGACGTTTCACTCTAGTTCTAATTAAAATATCAACCTGTGTACTTAATATCCTGGGGCAGAAGATTTCTGCTAGGATGAATCTCTGAGTGGTGCACCTTACTTGAGATCTGAGTCTCCATCCCTCTCCAGAAAAGTCCCTGATCTTACACAACACTGCTTTGCATTTGAACTATAACTAGGATTTCATATTGTCCTTTAAAATTTACAACAGATGGTAAATGGACTCAATTTCTCACACTTTGGGATGTATTACTGGAATTTTTTTCTTATGCTCTTTTTAGTTAGAGGCAGTAAGATAACACATATAGTTTATTAATTGACAATACTTTTAGGAAATATCTGAGATGGAGGTGATTTCTTCTGACAGTATTAACCTGTGCATCCATATTATAATCTGCCAGAGTTAACTTTTTTCCCTGCAAATGGATGCTCAGTAGATGATAATCATGGGAATGCTCCTTTGGATTTATAATGTGTTTCCTCTGGAGACCTTGTTAACGCATTTGTGATGTTTCTAGAAGAAATGGTGCTAGCGGGTGGTGTCAACTTCTCATTCTTATATTTGCTATTTTGATAAGTAGCATAAAGCCTTAGCTGGAAACCTAGGGAGCATCCTTAATTGCTATCTTGCTCTCAGGTCCTGAATCTGATCAGTTACTAGGTATTATTTTTCTGCACCTGAAATAATCTTTTGAATTTGTTCTTTCTCTTCATCTCGTTAGCCACTATTCTATTTCTAACCCTCACCATTGCTGCTGAATTACCTGTGTACCCCATCTTCCAAACTGTGTTCTTGGGGACCAAAACTTTGATATGTTTGGTTTTGTCTACCCAACCCCGTCTTGGAACTCTGTCAGTGTTTGATCATTGTTTAATCAGAAATGAATTCCAGCCTGGATGATTGCAAAACCTTCCTATTGATCTCACTTACTCTTGACTCTTGCCTTCTTTAATCCATATTCCAAAATGCAAATATATGCATGGGTCTTCACTTCAAATCTTTAGTGTGACTCTAATGCTTATGTAATGAAGTTTCAGTTCTCTGTGTAGCATTTAAGATTCTAATCTACTTTTCCAGCCTTATCTTTAGTTACCTTGCTTTCCTTCCCACATCTTCATTATCACACTTAGGGTATCAGACTATAGTTATTTATTGGCAGCTTTGTCTACCCCAGTAGACTGTGAACTTCTTGAGGGTAAGAATGGTCTTATTTAACTTTTATACACCCAGTGCTTATCAGAGTTGCATGAAGTGAACATTCTAACAGTTTAACAATTAAACTATGGTTGAAATTTATTCAAAGTACTTCAAATGGCAGAGGAGTTGAATTTTACACAGAGAAATTGAATAAAAAAACTGAGTATATGTTAGTTTTATGAAAGTTATGCACACCAACTAGAAAATGCAGAATATGTCCTCATGAAGATGATATTCTGTTACAGGTAGTCATAGTTAGCTTTTTGACATAGTTTTCCAGTTTCTTTACTATTAGTATTATTCATTCATTTTTGAGAGAGACAGAGAACACAAGCAGGGGAGGGAGGGACAGAGTGGGAGACACAGAATCCAAAGCAGGCTCCAAGCTCCAGGCTGTCAGCACAGAGCCCAACCCAGGGCTCAAACCCACAAACCATGAGATCATGCATGACCTGAGCCACCCAGGCACCCCTCCAATCTTTGTTTAGGTGAAGTATTAATGTTGTATACATAATGATTAAATTAAAAATGCTTCACATCTGTCCTTTATAACCTTGAACCCATAACTTAATTAACTGCTACATAGACCTTGAAATCAGTGTCCCATTATCTGCATGGCAGTTATCTTGTTTTCCACAGTTTGTCATCTTACTTCAGCATTAATGCTTAAATCTAGTCTCCTACATTTGACATGACAGTGGAAAGAGAACCAGAGCCTATCTGGGAAAAACTGTATTTAAATGTCAATTCTGACAGTTAGTAGTTGTGTGTAACTTTATTCCATTTGCTGCTACAGTTAGGAAAATATGAATATAATACCACCCTTGCAGAGTTATTTCATTCAATTATATATTTATGACATCCCAGCACATTTCCTTTAGCAGCTTGAATTGAATAAATATTAGTTGCTTTCAATATAAAGATATACCTAAATGAACTATAAAACTGCCTGCTGTCTGATTCCATATTTACTTAGGAAGTACTCTAAACTGTGGTGTAACTGGGGAGAAGCTTTGGAATGTGTCGGTGATACCTGTTTAGGCTGCTCTTGCATTCCTGAGGGTTGTCAGGGTGTCTGCTGGTGCTCTGTTCTAGTATTGACAACTATGCGCTCTCAAAGCCTTTTATATTATCTTTGTACCCTTTCTAACCCCCTACCCAGTGCTGCCCCCTCAGCCCCAGCTTCCTACACATTCGCCCACATACAGAGTCAGCAAGAAGCTCGGATAATCTTGCATACCTGGATGGCCTTACAAGGTACAGGCTGGAGAATGTCATGGTAGAAAAAGAATGACAGAAACCTCCTTCAGAATATCCCTTATTTTCATTTAAAAAATATTTGGGAACTAGCTTAGCTTATAAGATATTAAGAGGAAATTTTATAAAAGAAAATATTATATTGATGATGCTGCTACCATTTGTTGAACAGTAACTGTGCCAAGCGTTGTTTCAAATGCTTTCACAGATCATATGTCATTTCATCCTCACCACATCCCTGAAGTGGATACTTGTATTATCCCCTTTCCATTTACAGCTGGTGCCAAAGTGGTTTACACAAGGACACACAGCAGCAGAAACAGAACCTTTATCCTACTTACTGTGATAATGATGTCTCATAGTAACTACATTCCATTGGATAAGGTCTGCAACAGATTTCCCTTAAACATAAATATGTTCCAAAGCTACTGTTACTAGAGGAAGGCAATGTGTTATAGGAAAAAGAGGATGTATGTCCATATTGAGCTCAGGCCAATGTAAGATCAAACCCTGGTTACTCTCCAGGCATAGGCAAGGTAATCGACCTCTGAAACTCAGTTTCTCATCTATAAAATGGGTAAAATCTGGTCTGTCTTGCTGGAATGTTGAAATGATGAGTGAGATGATATAGTAGCCTGGTGTTCAATAAATGGTGACTTACTTCAGACACAGGTATGGGAACATCTTTGGCACGTGTGCCACAGGTGATACAGGTAATGATATTGTGTTCTATTTCATGACCAGATTCCTGTTGAGGGATTACTTGGAGTATCAGACACAGAATTTGCATACGCTTCTCATTGCGTTGACGAAGACTTTCCATTCATGCAAAAGAACAGTCTTGTCCTCCACAACACATACCGTACACTTCCCATCTTGAAAAATTGAGTATAATACTTATCAGATTCATGTAATAAAAAGTATACTTTCTCCTACACATAAACCCGTGAGTAAATGGACACAAAGTAGTATACTGCCATCTCCAATGATTGAGTCTTTAAATGTTACTGTTAGCTGTTGTTGGAGAACCTTGCCTTGGAGTTAGGGTTCAGTTTTGTGATGATATATTTAATAAACCCCAAATGGATTGACATTCACTAACAGCATCTTAAAGAATTGCTGTCTCTTGCTGAAACCAGTGTGTTCTAATTGACCTCATTGACCCAAACCTGAGCAGGGCAGCTTTTTCCAAAAATGGAGATGGATTTGACTGACCACTCTTCTGCCTTTCTTTACATCTCAGCCACTCTTCTTTGTGCCACAGTCATTTATTTGTAAGGTAGTCAGCTGAGGTTGGGTGCCATCTTAGCTCTAGGAACTGAGTAAAGTTTCTAAAATTAAATAGGACTTAAACCTTTGCCACCTTTGGGGAAGAGGTATCAACAATTGAGAAGTGGTAGAATATTTCAAGTGGTGTAAGTCAATGAGGGATACGTGGGGCTTTCCCCAGGTTTTATTACCTTTGAATTAATTCATATATTGAGAAAAAATGTGTGGAAGGAAAAATTGGATTCGAAGTCTGAAATATTGGATTCTGATTGTGAATCTGCTGCCTTGTAGCAGTATAAACTTGGGAAAAATTACTGAACCTCTGAGTCTCCATTTCATCATAAAAATGCTGCAGTTAAATTTAAAAAACAGACAAAAATGCTGCAGTTAACTCCTACCTCATTGGGAGATTGAGTGAAGCAGTGAATATAGGGATGAGTGATGCGGTTGCTAAGGGTAAATCGTAAGAGGCTGTGGCAAGTCTTTGGAATTAAAAATAGTGGATTCAGAAGTAACAGTTACAACCTGTGTGACCTTGAGCAAGTTGTTTGACCTCATTATCATTATGACAACTGCTACCAGAAAAGTCTAGATATGACTTTTAAATAATTCCAGACTAATCAACAAAGTTTGAATTAAGACATACCCCTGATTTTATAATATGTAAACCTTTAAGTACAGGGACTGTCACATACACCTTGGTCATCTTACTTTTGTGTCATGTCATCTTCCACAGTGCCACACTGTGATGGCATTTGGTGTTGATTGGTGACTGGATTATCTTCATGCTGGGTCCTAGGCAGCACAAATGGGAACATTTCAATGTAGTTGGTGGAGATTTGCAATTATATTTTATCAGAGCTAATTGGAGAGTCCTTTCTGTTTCCATGTCACACTGTGGGAAGAAGTTGATACATTTGAATCTGCAAGTTGTATGCATTGACTGAGGAGCTTAAAGCTTTTAAATGTGTTTATTTTTAAAAGGAAAGAAATGCATGTTCTGGCTCCTGGTTTCTCTAACACTGTCCTCATTTCGTGCTTTTTCCTAACTGAAAGATGAATCCTCCCCCCCCCCAAGTAATTACAGAGACCCTGCCTTATAAAAAAAAATTTTTTTTACTGTTTTTATCCAAAACCTTAGAGCAATTTGTTAAGCGAGGACCTCAGAATTGTAATTGTGGTTATTTATTTAACACAATCTTCTGTTATGTAACAAGCTGCTATTCACCAGTAATAGCCAATTAGAAAAGAGAATATCTTGTACTACTAAATGTAATTATCATTATAAAGCAATTAATAGCAGCAACTGTTGTTGAACAGCAATATAACATCAATCAAGCTATCTTTGTTAAAGCACCATACACCTAATTTCCACAAATGGAGGTGGGGAGGGGTAGAAAAATAAGATGAAAAGGAGTCTGAAAGCTTATTGGAATTTTTTGCAAACCAGTTTATGAATGATTTTTGAAAGCTTTATAAACATGCACCCACATAAAGGACAGTAATACTAATAACCTTCTAAGACTGCGGTTCCTAGCAGCAGTGATCATAAATAGTATTGTTTCATGGAAAGCTCACTAGACAAGGAGGCAGATACCTGAATTTTAATCTTACTTCTGCTTCTAACTCTCTAATTTTAGAGAAGTTACTTGCACTCATGGTTTGTAACTGAGATAATTCACTTATATTAGCATCCTTTCAACTGCATTTTCAAATATCAATAAAAGAAAGAGAAGGTAGTTTTACAGCTAGGGAGCCCAGTTACACATATTGTAGAATCTGTGTAAAAAAGAAACAAATATATCTGGATATTCCCATAAGGATTCAATGCACATGTGAGTTAACCAGGTGTATCAAGGTAAGAAAATTTGTGGAGAACCACTACAATAGATGACTTCTCGGGTCTCTTTACTCCAAGAGACTATGGCTAGATCATTTGGACACATCCCATCTCATTCTCTCCCCTCTCCTTTCCATTTTTGTGACTCTAAAAGAGCTATTATTTAAATGTTTTGTTTATTTTTGAGAGAGAGTGTGTGAGTCAGGGAGGGGCAGAGAGAAAGGGAGACAGGATCCGAAGTAGGCTCTGCGCTGACAGCTGAGAGCCTGACACAGGGCTTATGAGCCAGGAGATCATGACCTGAGCCGAAGTCAGACGCTCAACTGACTGAACCATCAGGTGCCTCTAAAAGAGCTGTTTATAGTACTGAGACTTAGTTCTGAAATTTTTATTAAGCATATGTGCAAGCTTCTTTATTCTAAATGCTGTAGATATAGAAAGATGAAAACAAGATAGGTCTTGTCATTGAGGCTCTTACAGCCTAACAGGGAAGACATAAGCAACACATCAGCAACTCTCGGGGCACTTGGGTCACTCAATCGGTTGAGCATCAGACTTCAGCTCAGGTCATGATCTCATGGTTCATGGGTTTGAGCCACACATTGGGCTTTGTGCTGGCAGCTCAGAGCCTGCTTTGGATTCCGTATCCCTCTCTGTTTGCTCCTCCTTTCCCCCCTCTCAAAAATAAATAAACATCTTAAAAGCACATAAATAATTATGTTACAAGGTAGAAACTGCTAAGGACCTTCAGAGTGATCAAGATGGCGTTGAGTCAGAAAGAGATTAAGCCTAGCAGATGGTACTGTCTCATGAAGTTGAATAAGATTTGGACATAAAGAATTAAGGAAGAGCATTTATTACATGCTTATGCAAAGAGAGGGAACAATAGAAAAACCAAGGGCATATATGGCAGATAACAAGTCAATTCATTTTGCATGGAGAAAATAGTAAATAGGAGCAGTGAAAAGAAGTTTGAAAAGGCAAGTTGAAGCTGGATCATTAGATCCTGACTCGCAGACTTGAAGGAAGGGAATGACAAGATCAAAGTTCAATCAGGTAACAACGTACTGAAGAGCTAAGGATGAGTCAGGAAGTATGGGTATTTGCCAAAGCAAAAGATAATGAAGACTCCCACTAGAATTTAATAATATGCCTCCTTACCGAAGTCAGGTGATAGATAGCTCAGTCCTGTAAAGAAATTCCTGAGATTAGAAAAATATGCTGGGACACAGCAGGTGATATATGTTAATCAGTTACCACAACCCTCGGACCAACTAACAGGTGACATATGAAGATTCTACCATTGATAAGTTGAGTGTCCATTTAGGGCCCATGATGAGGAAGAGGCTGCAGGCAGAGAATGCCACAAAGATGATAAAATAGGCATCAGTTAAATCTAAACAGGTCTAGAACTGTGCTCACTTCTGAATACAAGGAAAGATGGGGATTTTGGGCGAAGGAGCAGGTTGGGGCCAGGGAGGTGGGAAATTACTAAGAGGAAAGATCAGGTGGATTCTGGCTGAACAGACTTGACAAGATTCTTGCTAAGCAGGCCAGGGTGAGATATCAGGTAGTGAAATACCAGCTAGAGGACAGTGGAGGATGAGGAACCGCATCAGATGGGGAGGATGGAAGGTTTTCTCTAAAATGACTTAGCAGAATTCTTGTAAAAACTGGGCTAGGAAGGCCTAATCAAAAAAAAAAAAAAAGGATTCAGAGGAACCTTCAGAAAGCCAGAGTTTGGTTAAGGAGAGAATCTTTGTCAGTAGCAAGAATGCAGTCACCAATAAACTGGAGTGTAAGGACAGGACTCAAGCCATTAAAAGACCTAAGTTAAAAGGAACATGGATTCTAGAGGGAGGTCAGATCAGATAACTTACGGAATCAGGGCAACCAGTTGAGGACTCAGTTTCTGGAAAAGGTATGCACGTTGAGGCTTGGTTCCAAGAAATTAGTCACATGCCCAATGACTGGCATCCCAGACCCAGATGGAGATGAGACCACTGGCTTGAGGTGGTCCCCTGCTGGAGCAGAGCCAAACTGCTAGTGGGTTTAGAGACCCTGCCGTGCTGATTGGCAGTATTGGCAGAGACCTAGCTTCAGGCACCTCATTACATTTGCCCATATGGCCACTGAACTCCTAACCCTGAGCTCATTAATCCTGAATAATCAACCAGTTGTAATGTAACTCTCAAGTATAAGGTAATAACACCCTTTCTTTCTCATGACCCCTGGATGACATGGTATGTGATGCCCCAGAGAAAGATTCCTGTTCTTGATCTTTTTCCATGTGAAACATCTTAGAAATTATTGGGAGAACAGATTACGATGTTAATAATGTCCCGCCTGTTAATGTGATATTTTTAGGTATCAGTAGGTATAGTTGTTTCTATAAATAGAGAACAATTCTGTTTTCCTTATATTGCTTGAAACTCTGAATACATCCAACCATACGAATTTACACAGTATTGCAGCCTAAATGAATTCAACTTTTAAGTAATGGACTAAAAAATTTTCATTTTTTGCTGTCATGCTTTTGAGAGATGTCCATATAAAATTGCGTTCTCATTGTTTTTATTTATCTGTGTGATTGAAGTGGGTGGGGCTAATGTAAATTTAGTATGCTGTTTATGGTTTTAGGGCCACTATTTCAGGAATCCGTAGAATTAATTATAGACAGAAGAATGTTATAATACCTTTTTACACACAGAATTTCATGATCAAATAATTTTCAACTACTTATAGCTTCCTTCAAGATTTTAGTATGCTAATTTTTGTGACCAAGAGATAAATATTATACTGCAGTTTCCCAAATATTTGACCACACTGTCTTTTTCTCAAATAGCACACATTAACATTTCATGTGATACTAGTCTTCCATGGAATTTGATTTGGGAAATACTAGTCAGGGTCATCTTCCTCTTAAGCAGATCATATTTACTGAGAACTTAGATCCCAAAGAGTTCATCTGTAAACATCTCCAAAAAGGGATCAATCACCCAGTGTCTATAATAATAACCATTGTCATTCATTTTTATAGCTTTCCTATTTTACTTCAAGCAACTAATGGGGGGTGGGGGTGGGGAGGAATACTACTATTCTAGTAGGCACAGGTGAAAACAAAAAACATAACTATTTGTTCTGCCTCAGGGAGATAACGTCCTCTAAGGAGCATGCCCCCTCCCCCATTATATCCAGAAAGCCAGAGTTCTTTTCAAACTGTCTGTGGTAGTAATGAAATAAGTATTTATGTAAATAAAACTCAGCCCTTGAGCACAACATGATAACTCTTCAAATCAGTGTCTTTTGTTTCTTCATATTAGTATCCCTTCCTCAGTGAATTTGAATTAAGACTTGAATATTGAACAATGAAAAGGAAAGTGTCCTGAAAGTAACCAATTTCTGACCCACTGTTCCAGGGCGCTCAAGCCTGTGCTTCTTATTAAGTCAGGTAACCATAGCTATTTAATGCATTATTTAAGGTTATAAAAATTTAATTTACATTCCTCTATCAACTTTCATTGACTTGAAGAATGTAGGTTGCTTGTGGGATTTTTTTTTTTTTAATTGCCTGTGTGTGGCATCATTGTCAGAAATGTCAGAGTTTCTGAATTACTGTTTATTAATGAAATGATGAATCCAGGCATCTCTTTGATGTAAAATCCACAAGTGTGATGTAGAGGAATTTTTTAGTGAAAGGTTTTCTAAAACAGCTTAGGAATGATTCATTGGACCATTGTTATTCACTTCTAGTTAGCAGTATTCAGAGCCAACTGGCAAATCTCCATTTCTTCAGGATTCTCACTTAAAATGCGATTACAGAGTAAACTGATTTAGGCAAGCAGCATATAAGTGAAAGAACTGGATTGTTCTCTTTGTCTTGCCACCTTTTTCTGAAGTTTCATGTTTGTTGTTAACACTTGTGATTATACATTAATCAGCTTCTGAACTCATCATATTCTGAATTCATCTTATGTATAGATAGATATCAAAAGTTAGTATAATGTTATTAATATTAACCGATCTTTGGACTCTGCTGTGAAAGTCACACATACTTGTAGAAACTCAAACACATTTTCATATACTTATGGGCAATGTTTTTTTAAGTTATATCCTTCATAAGTTATATTTTATAAATATTGTAACCTTCCTTGCAAATAAAAACTTCCTTTCTCTTTGTGGTTAAGTCATATTCATACTTAAAATCTTAGCTTAACCTTTTATATAAAGCCGTTCTTGAGTGATAGATTGAATTAGCCATACACTTCCTAATCATATAGTTATCTAGGAGAATCCCTTTACCAGCTTGTGGAGAAAGAAAGTTTAACTCAAATAGTTCGACTGATACAGTTTCCAAAGGTAACAAATTATCACAAACTGGATGGTTTAGAACAACAGAAATTTATTCTGCCAATTCTGAAGGCCAGAAGGCTGAAATCAAGATGTCAGCAGGGCCAGGCTTCCTCTGACGGCTCTAAGGGACAATCTGGCGGCATCAGGGACTTCCTTCACTTGTGGCAGCATAACTCCAGTTTCTTCTTCTGTCTTCATATGGTTTTCTTCCCATGTCCCTTTGCCTTCTCCTTTTCTGTCTCTAAAAAGACTTCAGTCATTGCATTTAGAGCTCACCCTCATCCAGGATGATCTCATCTCAAGATATTTACCTTAATTATATCTGTAGAGACCCTGATTTGAGATATGGTCACATTCTGAGGTTCCAGGTGAATATCTTTCTTGAGTTACCATTCATGGTATCCCCTTATTTCCAGATAGCCTTCTTTCTGATCTAGCCAAGGAGTGTATGCACAGGTGATTGCTTATTTTCATGTAAGTTGGGGAGGACAGAGGTCCTCTCTCTCCCTCCCTACCTCTGTCTCTGTCTCTCTCTTTCTCTCTAAAGCACTTTATAGAACATGGTATCTACTATTTGATTTTATGGGCATTGGGACTTATACATTGTCTTTATTCTCATGAATATTAAACTCTTTCAAGAAGGTTCCCACCAAGGATTCAGATAGAGCTTATTAAAAATCTGTAGTCTTTTTATGCTGGGGCTTTTCCACCACTGTTACTTTTTACTTTCTTTATTTTTTATTATTTAGGTTCTTCAGATTATACATAGTACATGCTAAGCCCTTTTGTTTGTTGACTGATAGTTGTTTTCCTTTGAATTTACAGCCCCTGAAGTTTGGTCTCTTCCTGAGTTTGAGAATATAGTGTAGTGCAATAAACACTAAATTTATAGACAGAAGCATCCAGTTCATGTTTTAGTTGTGTGACTTTAAATAAATTATACTGCCAGAACTTTTGTTTTCTTATAATTAACATAGAAATAATTTTCTTATCTGGCAGTTTACTAGTGATGTGTTTAAGAGAAGATTTTTTATAAAATGTAAAAGTTATATAAATAAAGCAGTGGTATATTAACATGCTTGAAGTGACCATCTTTGGATTTACTGATTATTGCCTTTCTATCTGACTGTCCTTTCTGTCCTGAGTATGCCTGGACTCTTCCCCCCCTTAAATTCTGAGTCACTTACCAGTTAATCTAAATGTTTATAGAATATTTGAGGGTGGGTTGACATAGGGATAAGTCATTTTGGAAAATGTTTTAAAAGGATACAACTGTGCCCTTCTGTGTTTCTGTCTTCTTTAAGCTTATAGTCTCAATGGAGAAGAGACACACATACCAGTAACTGCATTAAGTTCCCATAAGTGGATGGAGGAATGGATAAAGAAAAATTTTCTTGAAAGGGGTGGTCATAGTTGGCTTCATGGAAGAAGTGACAGAGATCAGAGGACTAGGAAAGACTCTGGCAGGCATGTAGGTGGGTAGTGTACCTGAGCTTATGGAGGCGGGGGGGAATAGCCAGGTGTCATCCAGGGACACTTCAGAAACTGGTTAAAGCTCCAGAGTAAAGAGAGAAGTAGTGAGAGATAAAATGGAATACAAGATTACGTCTCATAACCACCTTAGAAGAACCAAGAAACTGTCCAGTGCTGAGGGCCTTATTTATGAGGATGTGGATGTTTCAGGATTTGGATCTTTTGTTCTCCTTCAGGCCAAATGGTCTGCAAAAGCAGTTAGTAGAATCTCCCTAATTAAAAATAAGAGCACACACAGACAGATTTGACTTACAGATCAAACAGGGCACTTTTAATCTTCTTAGGCTCTACGTTTCATCGAGCATTTATTGAGCACTAATTATGTGCTAAGTCCTGAAGGCACAGAAAGAACAAGGCAAAGTCCCTGCCCTGAAAGAGACACTTGTCTAGTAGAGAAGAATAATGCAGACGTGCAGTAAAAGAATCACACTGAAGCAACAAGAAAACTCTGTCATATGCACTTCTAACCTATCGGGGAGATTTGGGTAGGCTTCTCCAGGAAGTACACATAGGCCAAGGTCTTTGCCAGGTGAAGTAGACCTTCATGATAGAGGAAACTGCATGAGGAAAGGCTTGGAGGTACCCTATAGGTACACAGAGTCTAAAATGATGTGGTGGAGACAAGGCTGAAAAGGGGGTAAGGACTCTATTAAAAAGGAGTTTATGTACCTAACAAAAGAACTTGGATTATCTCCTACCTGCTGGGGAGCCTATTAGGTCAGTGAGTAATATGAATCAGATTTGCTGGATAGGAACAACCTTGTGGAAGTCCTAATGTAAAGGTGCATAGATAGGGGCAGGACAGGCAGTTGAGAGGCTCTTGTTAATAGTGCATGTCCCGTAAGCAGTTCAAACTGGAGGTCAGGGTAAATAAGACTTTCTGAAATGTATCATGTAACCACCTCAAAAGTCAGCTATGATTTCTCTGTGCCTGCAGGAAAAAGCCCAAAATGAGAGTATATCCTCATTCAAGACTCCTCATTGCCTGTCCCCACAAATTTAATCTGCTGTTTTTCAGTCACAGAGATACCTGAAGGGTTTTCATTTTCTCCCTTACCTGTAACCACTCCTCAGTTGTGAGATCAACATTAGGAGAATAATCTAAGGGGCACAGATGGAGGAGTTACGCCTATTCATTGAGTGCTCACTTGAAATCAGCACTCTTAGGGGCGCCTGGGTGGCTCAGTCAGTTAAAAATCCAACTTTGGCTCAGGTCATGATCTCGTTCATGAATTCAGGCCCCGCATCAGGCTCTGCTGACAGAGCCTGGAGCTTGCTTCAGATTCTGGGTCTCCCTCTCTCTCTCTCTGCCCCTCCCCTGCTCACACTCTGTCTCTCTCTCAAAAATAAACATTAAAAAAATTTTTAAAGAAATCTGCACTTTTAAATTTTATTCTCTAGATGAAAGTAATTTTAAGTTATTTTTTCTTAATTATTTCTGAGAAATTTTTACTTCCAAGAAAAGTTATCTTTTCCAAAATTAAAAATGGCCATATACCCCTGCATTTTTATATATTTGTTTTGATCCCTGGCAGGATACTCATAATTAAGCTCCAGATTTTAATTTTTTTTTTTTTTTGAGAAATGAGGGAGATAGGGCACAGTGAGCAAGGGACAGAGAGAGGGAGAGGGAGAATCCTAGGAAATGCAGAGAGAGAGACAGAGAAGCAGACTCACCCAAAGCGGTGCTTGTGGTTTTTTTACCTAATGTGGGGCTCGTGCTCACCCGATGTAGGACTCAAGCTCGTGAACCATGAGATCATGACCTGAGCCAAAGTCAGGCACTTAAGGACTGAGCCACCCTAGTGCACCCTTAAGCTCCAGATTTTATACAAGTCTTCTAAGAGTCTTCAACAAGACCCCACATCATTTGGGAGGGATGGTGATTGTGTATACTTAAAATTGTACCATAAAAATGTTGATTTGTTGTAAACATTTTTAAATGTTGATGTGTTAATTGGAGTGACATTTAGTCTGATTAACCAGAAAGGTAAAATGCTGGTCTGTTGCTATTTTTTCTCTAACTGAAAACTGAAATACATATCTACTCCAGATCATTCTGGTTTAGCCCAACTGATATAAGTCTAAGGTCATCCTTATCCAATATGCAGAAGTATTTAATTTTCCAGTAGGGTACTTCTTTTTAATCATAAGTTGCAATTTTTGGTGAGTAGCTCAGGTACCTCTGAAGTCTGAATGCCATCTGGTTCTAATGATGGATTGCAATTTTTCAGATTGTTTTTGGCTCCTTTGATCTCCCTATTATCTTTTTTTTTTCCATTTTGATAATTTATTATTATAACAGATTACTTCCTTGCCTATGAATGTTTTTAAGTTTTCTTTAACATGAATGACAGGTCCATTTATTTCTGAAAGTAAGTAAACATACCATCATGGTACTATTTTATATTTTGTATTAGAATCAAGACAACCGTAGAATTTTCCTTATTCAGGGAATCTTTCAGTTGACCAATAGTTGACCAATCTATAGCTTTTTTATGTAATTTTCCTAATATCAAGTATATTTGCTTAAAATAGGTATTTTGGGTGGGAAAAAGCTGGTCTATTATGATGGTAGTTTCTACTTCATTAAGAAAAGAAGATTGGTATCAATTTAAAGTATTCTGCTGTTTGCTCCTCTTAGTTCCTTGATGAAAACAACAGCAGCATCCAGGGACCACCACCCACCCAAAAAAGAATTTTCCTCTCTTAACTACAGTGATTTCAAAGCTTTTGTCCCATAAGGGTCATATATTAAAGAGTGAACAGATGATTTTTAAAGTGAATAATGAGATCTGAGGAATTAAGATAGGATTGGGAGTTGGTATATTGGAATTAAAGTCTCAAGGGAAGATAGACAACGTGAATTGCAAGAAAAAGGAACAAGGTATCAGCTAAACAAAAGAATAAACCTTGTGAAATCAAATAAAGTGTGTCCATTTGGAGATTAGAGCAGAGTAGTCTGAAATAGTTGTGGATTAACACTTAAACTCCTGTAGTATGATGCTCTGAATCTGCAAGTGTGCCTCTTCCTATTTTGAGTTATTTTCCCACTGTGAATTAATTTGAAAGCCAGATTGCAAATAAAGTACTGAGAGTTGAGGCCACTTTTCTGAGTTTACTGGAAGTGCAGGCATGTGTATGTACACAAAGAGCACATGGTAGTAGTGGTTGGTGACAATTTAGGCACCATAGGAGATAGACAAGAATTATAACTGGTCTCTGGGATGATGTTTTCTCAAGATCCGGAGTCCTGACTCTGAATATCAATAGTGTATCAAATGTCTTATGCATTGTCCATGTGAAGAATCTAATGATGCTGTTCCTATCTCATCTATGTTACCACACTGAAGTTTTAGCTGTAGTCGCTGGGATACCCAGTAATCTTTAGAGCGATGGTTCCTTGTTCTAAAAACCTCACATTACTTGAATAATCCACTTACATTATCTCTGCATATTTTGAGAAAATCCATCATCTTTTTACCAGTCTAACCATAACTCCTGTGTTCTCGCCACCTTGAATGTCTTTTTCCTGCTTTTCTACCTTACAACCTCCTACTCATTCCTTATGACTTAATTTAAATATCATCCTCACCTTTTCTATGAAATGTTCTTTCTGACTCTTTGCACTCAAAAGAAAACCCAACATTTCCTCTTCCTAGCATTTCATTTCTAATATCATTTTCTGTTGTCACTTCTCATTTGGAGATTGTGACTGTGATAGACTTTGCTCATGTGTGTGTGTATTTTAAGTTTTTATTTTAATTCCAGTTAGTTAACATAGTTTCAGGTGTATAATATAGTGAATCAACACTTTCATCCATCACCCAGTGCTCATCACAAGTGCACTCCTTGGGGCACCTGAGTGGCTCAGTCTGTTAAGCATCCAACTTAAGCTCAGGTCATGAACACATGGTTCATTGAGTTTGAGCACAGAGCCCACTTCAGATCCTTTGTACTCCTCTCTCTCTGGCCCTCCCCTGCTCGCTTGCACACTCTCTCTCTCTCTCTCTCTCTCTCTCTCTCTTTGTGTGTGTCAAAAGTAAATAAAAACATTTTTAAGATGCACTCCTTAATGCCCATCACCTTTCTTACCCATCCCCTCATCCCGCCTCCCCTCTGGTGACCATCAGTTTGTTCTCTCTAAAAGTCTGTTGGTTTCCCTCTCTCTCTCTTTTTCTCCCTTTGCTCATTTGTTTTGTTTCTTAAATTCTACATATGAGTGAAATCATATGGTGTTTGTCTTTCTCTGACTTAGTTCACTCAGCATTATAGTCTCATCCATGTCATTGTAAATGATGATTCCATTATTTTATATGGCTGAATAATATTCCATTGTGTGTATATGTATACAACATGTTCTTTATCCACTCATCAGTCAATGGACACGTGAGCTGCTTCCATAATTTGGCTATTGTAAATAATGCCACAATAAACATAAGGGTGCATGTATCCCTTTGAATTAGTATTTTTATATTCTTTCGATAAAGAACCAAAAAGGTGCTTCTATTTTTAACTTTTTTATTTAAAAGTTATTTTAGAATGGGAGAGAGAGCTGAAGAGAAGAGAGTATGAGTTGGAGTGGGGTGGGGGAATGGGGAGTGAGAGAGAGAGAGAGAGAGAGAGAGAGAGATTCTTAAGTAGGCTCCACTTTCAGCATGGAGTCTGATAAGGGGCTCGATCCCCTGACCCTGAGATCATGACCTTAGCTAAAATCAAGAGCAGTACGCTCAACTGACCGAGCCACCCAAGCACCCCTGTTTTAACTTTTTGAGGAACCTTCATACTGTTTTCCAGAATGGCTGTCCCAGTTTGCATTCCCACCAACAGTGCATGAAGACTCTTTTTTCTTCTTGCCAGCACCTGTTGTTTCTTGTGTTATGGACTTCACTTTGCTCTTATATTTTATGTTCAGATGCTTATTAAGAGATGTGAGTGTTACTCCTGACTTGACACTTGTCTTTTGCATGAGATTAGACATCTGTCTGCTCTAAGTCCAGGGCTGAAACTAAGGCACCTCTGGTTCCATCTTCTTTCTCCCCACCTCTTAGCTAGTGTAGACTCCTCTCCTGGAACAGCCAACTTCCCTTCGCAGTCCTCCCCACATCATTAGCAAGTCATATTTCTAGAGTATTGTTCAATGCTTGATCCCATTTTATCACCTAGGCTACATTTAGGAGATAAGCAAATTACAAAGCAAAAAACATAAGTCACACAACTAGTTTTTAAGTCACACAGCTAGTTTTTAGCAATCAACAATTATTGGAACTCTTATATCTACTTACCCCTAGTGCATATCATTATACTACTCCAAAAATCCTCTTGTCCTATCATTTTAAATACCTCTGCTTTGAATGCTTCGTACTTTCTGTTAATTTTTGTATATGATATCAGGAAGTGGTCCAGCCCTCTTTTCTATGTGGACGTCCAGTTCTAGCACCATTTATTGAAAAGACTATTGTTTCCCCAACTAAATTGTCTTGGCATCCTTGTCAAAAATGTGTTGACCATAAATGTGAGAGTTGATTTATGTACTCTCAATTCTATTCCATTGATCTATATTGATCTTTTCTGATGCCAGTACCACTCTATCATAATTAGCATATTTTTTAGGAAGTTGTGAAATCTGTTAAGTGTGAGAACTTCAACCTTATTCTTCTGTTTAAAGATTTTTTAAAATTTGTTTAAAGTTTATTTTTGAGAGACAGAGAGAGACAGTGTGAGCAGGGAAGGGGTAGAGGGAGGGAGACACAATCCGAAGCAGTTTTCAGGCTCTGAGCTGTCAGCCCAGAGCTCAACACGGGGCTCAAACTCACGCACCACGAGATCATGACCTGAGCTGAAGTCGATGCTTAGCTAATTGAGCCAGCCACCCAAGCACCCCTGTTTCAAGATTTTTTTTTTATTTACCTGCTTATTTTTCCAGTGTTAGAGTACATCAAAAGAAAGCTACGTATCAGTAGTAACTCTTCATTTTAGCATATAAATAGTCTCTTGAAATCTCTTCTTAATGGGCTGTATTTAGATACTATTCTTTGGTTACTGCACTAGACCAAGGTACTAATCTGGGCTGGTGGTATCTGAAACTTTTTTCTGGTGTTTAGAGTTGGAGTCAGTTAAATAACTTTCTAGGTTCCTGATAGCCTTTCAAAATTTGGGCTCAGCAATCTCTTCCTTCCTTATGTAGTTGGACACGTAAGTAAAGTATAGAAGAGAAAAGGAATTTCTGGGTGAGTCAGTATTAATGAAGCATACACAGCGTACAATTGGCAGGAAGTTTTAGAATAAAAAGCTAAAATGGTTGTGAGTGCTGTGGTAAATATGTTAAGTTTTGTCAACCTTAAAAATTCTGCAGATCCTCTTTCACTGACAATCATCCACATTCCATATTAGAAATTAAGTACAATCTAATATTTTTTATTAGAACACAAAAGGCAATTTTTGAAACACACTATCAAAGAGTCTCTGTGCAAATATTTCTTAAGACAATAAGTGAGGTATTAAGCCTGATTGAAATGTATGGATATTTATATTTCTGACTATTTCACCCACATTTCTTGTAACAAGCATTCTTCCTTCTAGGTTCGCAGTTTATGCAACCTATTGAGGTTCGAAGTTGTTTTTTTCTGTTGTTGTAATTTTAGGTCATATAGTATACTTCTTGTCATCATGGTGGATCCATTGACATTCTGGGTACCAGTGACTTCACCTTCTTTAGAATTAAAACAGAAAAACTCAAGAAATGAATTACAGAGTAGAAAATAAATAGGATATTCCCTTATCAGATGTTTGGGGTTTTTTTTTTTCTAATGCTGTATATATATACAATTTTCTTCATTACCTCTTTTTGGTAAGATACCCTATGATTTCTTTGCTTATAATATCAGTTAGTTGCCCAATTTTATTAAAATACCTAGACTAGGGGCACCTGGCTGGCTCAGTCGGTAGAGCATGCTGCTCTTGATGAGTTTGAGCCCCCCATTGTGGTAGAGATTACTTAAAAAAAAATAAAATAAAATCTCTAAAAAATAAAAAATAAAGTATCTAGATTATAATTTATGGTCATGTGATTAGTTGATATGTTTTCTAAAGCATGAATCAACATTTTTTATCCATAATCTTGATATGTATGTTAAACATAACTTTTATGATTTAGTAGTTTAAAGTCTTCCTAATTATATGCAATTATTTATATGATTAGAAAAAAATTTCAAAAGGCAATTATGAACAGTTTTCACAAATGAAATAAAATGTGCTCTATCCATCGATATCTAGGAAAAGTAGCACAAATCCTCTTATTTTATTCCCACTTTACCTAGTTACTGGCACAGAAGAGCTCAAATTATATATCGTTTGAATAAATGCTTCCGTTTACACCGTCCAAAACAATTTTTTTCTACACTCTTCTTTTTTATCCTTCCCTTCAAAAAAATTATTCCTCTTTCTGGCTTTCCAAAGAGTTAGTGACCACTCTTCTCCCAGTCATTTGACTCATGATTCTTAAAGTCCTCATTTCTTCTTTTCAGTTACCCTTCACACCTACCCCAAGGCACTGACTGCAGCGGCCTGTATATTGTTTTGGGATCCTAGGCGCTGAGGGCCTGTGGGGCAGCATAAGGGTCAGAGAGAATGCTAGCTAAAGCATCAATCACATTCTCTCTTTTTAGAGTTTTCTTACCAGTTGAAAGCAGAAAAAGAAGAAAGAGCAGACAGAGGGAAGGAAGTGAGGAAAATTTTGAGTTTGCTATTCTACCCTGACAGTCTTCAGGAATCAGACAAAATTGTTTTTCTCCTAGACACACTTGAGCATATATGTATAATGTAACTCTTCACCAGAAAAGAGTTTGGGGTTTTGTTTTTTGTTGTTTTTGTTTTTTTCCTCAGTGACTGAAGAAAACACAGCTCTATTTCTGTACTGGGTCCAGGAACAATATTACCATGCTACCCTACTCTGTTCATTCACCCTTTTAAGGAAATGCTTAAAGAACAGCAGGGTCCTATGGTGACAAAGGCACTTTATTCTCAGTTCAGTATTCCACTTGGTGGCCTTGTCTTCTCTTCATTTGCAATAAGCTAGCCTTTTGCATCTGAAATGAAGTTGTAATTCCAAGGACATGATCATATCAATGAATGTTTAATTTGCTGTATATTTTTTAAATAATGAGATAAGAGAAATATAAATAATGGATCTTTGCAATGCGTGTAGTTCAACAAAATGGATCAGTTCGTATATTTGTGCATCAGTATACAAAAGTTATGTAAACCCAGAAGGCATGCATGAGTGGGATTGAGAAATTAACAGTATGTCACAAAACTAGGTGAATCTCACAAATTAACTGCAAATTTAGATGGCTTGCTTTGAGTGGCATTGGAAAGGCCTCTGTTCCTCAAAAATCCATCCTTGTGGGTGTTTGCTACTGATCAAAAAAATTGTATCTTTATCAATCTTTTCTTTTTCATTACATACTACCCTCTGTCAAGAGCTGTTTTTTTAAGTGTGAGATATTACTCACAGAGAGGCAGTACATTGTGTCACTCAGCTCAGTATGAATTTTGCCACATCATTTGCAAAATTTGAAAATGAACCAGTCAACAGAATGCACTGCTTTTCCTCGGCACTGAGCTGAGCACAGTGGGGAAAAGAAAGATAAGGTAATTTTAAGAAGCACCCAGTATAATTTAGGAGACAGAAGAACATATACATATAAAGCAGAAGTACCAGTAACAGTATTTTGTTGAGTGGCGCATGGTTTAGTATTTTAGAGAGCAGTATATCTCAAAAGTTTTTTTTTTTAACTTTTAGGTGATAAAACTATTTTCCAAATCACCTTACACAAAATCCAATATATAAAACCTATAAATCCAGACCTCTTTGGTTAAAGAGAGTGTGGGGGGCCAAAGAGCAATCTGCTCTGGGTGGCCCTTCATCCCCAGTGGGGTTCCTGGGATCTGAGGCATCTGGGATTACAGTTGAAAATCATTAAATTTAGCAAATAAACGTGCAGTCTGATAAGGAGAGGAAAGCTCCAAGTAGAAATTCCTTCTCAGGTTGCTATAAAAAAAAAAAAAAGGACATAGACAATGAGGGATAGTGAGAAATGAAATTGAATAAGAAAAGTGGATAGGCATTTAAATATAAGCTAGAAAAGCAACCAGGAAAGTTGAGAATTTGCTGAGAAAGAAAATAGGGAGATACAAAGGTTTTAATCTTAGGATGTGATAAAAGACTTGAGGCAGGGAGCCTGGTAGCAAGTACAGGATGGTTTCGATGGAAGATTGATGTTTAGTTCAAGTTCTTTCTTCCTCTCTGGCTCTGAGTTTCATTTTTTTGAGAAACCAAGAGCAGGCCGTCCACCTACCTTCTCCTTTCTCAGTCCCCAGAGCTTTGTTTCTGAGCCTTTCATCTCCATACTGTGCAGGACTGAATCCACCTGGACAAAATGCTTCTTTACACATAGCCAGTAGCCTCAAGATCTTCATGCCTAACTGTCCTTGATAAAATCCCCAATGCCATTTCCTTCTCCTCCTTTTTAAAAGATTTTGTTTATGCTTCCCTCCCTGAATCGCAGAGGAATTATGCACCTAATAAAGATGGAGATATATGTGTCAATAGCTCATTGTTAAAGGAGAATTCTTACCTTAACTTATATAAATGCCAGAAAATGGACTATATGACTTGGCTTTATTTCTCAGAAATATTTGGTGTTTGTTTTTTAATTCACCAGTTCCCCTCTTTTCATTTTCTTGTGTACTGATGATCCTCTCCAGTTGGTCCCCATAGCAACACTGGATCATGCTAATGAAACTGCAACATCTTAAGCTCTCCCACAGAGCATCTCTGTTAAAATAGCCATGAAACACAGTTGCATTTATTATTTTCTTAAAAGGAATTGATACTTTGGACTCTTTCTTTCCCATGATCAAGACTTAACCTCCTAAACCGTCTGACTAGAATTGCAGTGTAATTTAGAGACGCTTTTTTGAAGGGCGATAAACTGTAATTGGGACACCACCTCCTTCCCTACATTCACACTCCCTTGTTAGTGTCGGACAGTGGTTCTCAAAGTGTGGCTGCATCAGCATCACCTGGGAACCTGGTAGAAATGCAAATTCGCATGCCACACCTCAGACCTACTGAGTCAGCAGCTTGAGATGGAGCTCAGTACTCTGGTTTAACAAGTCTTCCAGGTGACTCCTGCACACTGTAGTTTGAGAACCTGTGTACAGGTGTACAAGATGACCAGTACTCTGCAGCAGGGCAGCAGCATCACAGCCAGTCTGCTGGATTCTGCCAACATGATTAGAAATACTAGCTGAATACTAATTTGTATTAAGATAAAACAGGACAGTAGAGAGTGTCTGACTGATTTCAGCTACTGAAAAGAAATATTTCCAAGTCTCTATTTATCCATTATTAACAAGCATAAGGAAAAGTTAAGTAATTGCCATTAAGTATGATAACAGGTAATGACTTCGACTATAAAAACGTATGTTCCCCCCCCCCCGAGGGCTTTTCATTGTTTTTATTGTTTCTTATGTCTTAATGTGTGGGTGATGACAAGTGTTTTTGAAAGGAGAATTTTAAAGAGTGCTTTTTCTGCTTGTAATAATCCATCCTTTATATCCTGAAACATTTCAAATGCAGGCAGTAAAAACAAGAATCTTCTGGAGGCCATAACTTACAGAACAGAAAATTGGAAGTAGATGTAATAGAGAATTGCAAAAAAGGACAAGTTTACTTTGTCGTGTAACGTAAGAGATAAGTAGCACCCAGAACTCAGAGATCCAGGCAAAACAGTGAGCTAGAGAGGCAATGTAAAAGTTAAGGTATTTAAAATTGCTGGGTACTGCAAAAACTGAGCTATCTGTAAACGAGGATGTTGAAATAGAACATAAGGAGTTGCACTTGTTGATAAAACCAATTTGAAAGCCTGGCTATCAGGCGTTGTAAAAAAAAAAAAAAATAGCCAAACCGGATTCAGAAATCACGGTTAGTAACGTTCATGTGGTCAGGATTCCATAGGTCTCTCAGTCCAAGGAAACAGTTGCTGATTTGAAATTTTTGTGCCCTGTTCTTCCAGCTGTAGTAACTTCAGCTATTGCTATATCCCAAAATTATCTCTTTAATGTCCTATATGCAGAAATAACAAAAATCCTTTAAATGAAGTTACTGTATTCCAGGAATCTGGAAAGAGGAAGAGTCTGTCTCCCCTTATAAATAAGTCTACCCTTGAGGAGGGATATGTTAGCCATTTTTAAGAAAATCTCTAGGGAACTCCATTGTGAGGTATTAAGCTAGGGGATAGGATAGAGTGGTTTGTGCTTGCTTGAGATATATAATTGCCATAATTCTTGGACCAAATTGTTCAGACCTTAGGGAAAAAAATCTTCTTTCTTTGTATTTCCACGCTTATCCAAAATCTGAGTTACTATGAGAATGTGATACTAGAATTGGGGCATTTTTTAAAATTCTACATACTTCTATGGGGTGATGGATTATAATGCCCTTTAATTTATCTGGCAACATCTCAGAAAACAATACAATGTTTTGTATAAGGAGCTTACCAGGTGTCTGAAAATTATTATGTTGAGTAGTTAGTTATTTTTCAGAGGGATTACATAGGTCTCTGACTACATTGTTTCTTGATGACTGTCAACATAATCAACACATACTTTTATCTACTGATTTTTATCAACATCGCAGTAAATATTCCTCAGTTGCTTTACTTTTTTTTTTTTTTTTTTTTTGGTTATCATAGTTATTTTTGTTTCCCTCTGTTTGGTAATCATTTATTTATTAAACAAATATTCACCTTACATCCAGTGTGTGCTGGCCACTGGGCTGAGTGTTAGAACCTGAAAAAAGTATAAAACAGACATTCATAAAGCTTCCTACCTTCATCAACCTTAAAAACCAGTAAGCGAGGGGCACCCTGGTGGCTCACTTAGTTAAGCTTCTGACTCTTGATTTTGGCTCAGGTCATGATCTCAAGGTCTTGAGATGGAGTCCACTTAAGAATCATTTTCTTTCTCTCCCCATCCCCTCACCTTCTTTACCACTCCACCCCTGCACACATGCTCGCACACTCTCTCTCTCCAAGAAAAGAAAAACCTAGTAAGAGGAATAGATTCCAGCAGCATTTCATCTTGTCTCCATATCACAATTTGTGGCTTCACATCTGTGATGGATAAAACTGAGACTAAAATGTATACAGCAGAACCCAGGCCACAAGCTCTGAGAGAACTGCAAGAGACCTGTCAGGTAACAGAAGAGATGATACAGTGGGTGAAAAGTGATCACTTTGAGATTTGACTTCCTTCAGCTTGATGTTGGAATACTAGGGAGTGGTGAGTATGGTGGCAAACAGGAAAACTTTCCTGTCTGAGGAAAGCAGCCACCCGGATCTGGATTATTGACATGTGAGAATGAGCTCTGTGTTATCAGAATCTGAAATTTTTTTTAATGTGTACTCTTTCAACTTTAATGATGATACCTAATTGAAATTAAAATATTGTACGTAGTAAATAAAATACATTACAGAGTTAGATTTGGCATGAGCATTGCCAGTCTGTAGGCTCTGAGAGAGACTGAGCCACCTGTGAGGTAAGGGCATGAATTTTAGCATCTAATTTAAATCCACAGAGCCTTTTTTGCTTCCTCATTAGCGTTACCAGTGAAACAAATGAAAATAAAGGATGGGGGGGGCGCCTGGGTGGCTTAGTCGGTTAAGCATCCGACTTTCGCTTAGGTCATGATCTCGCGGTTTGTGGGTTCGAGCCCCGCGTCGGGCTCTGTGCTGACTGCCAGCTCAGAGCCTGGAGCCTGTTTCAGTCTGTGACTCCCTCTCTCTCTGACCCTCCCCTGCTCATGCTGTCTCTCTCTCTCTCTCTCTCCTAGAAATAAAACATTAAAAAAATTACTTTAAAAAAAAAAAAAGCATTGAAAATAAAGGATGAGGCCCAGTTATATTTGAATTTCAGATAAACAACTAATAATTTTTTGGGCATATATCCCAAGTATTGCACAGGATATACTTCTATGCAATAGTGTGCAGTATTTGGGACATACTTAAACTAAAAGCAGTGTTCAGTGCTTATCTGAAATTTAAATTTAATTGAGCGTCCAGTTTTTTATTCCTAACGCTGTGCTACTACTTTGAAAGTAAATTTGCCAAATATGTGTCTTATGAATAAATCAAGTATTTAATCATTTTTCCTATTAATATTAATTGAAAACAATAAAAATTTAATTCTTATTGACCACGCTGGGCACACTTTCAAATATGAAGTTAGAAAAAAAAAAAACTGACAAGGTGCCTCATTGGCTCAGTCCATTAAGCATCCAACTCTTGATTTCAGCTCCGGTCATAATCTCAAGGTTCCTGAGTCCCACCCTTGAGCTTCCTGTAGGGCTCTGTGCTAACAGCACAGACAGCCCTAACAGCACAGAGCCTGCATGAGATTCTCTCTGCCCCTCCCTCCCTTGTGTCACACGCTCCCTCTGATTCTCTCTATCAAAAATAAGTAAAACTTTTTTTTTAAAAAATGGCAATTTACGAGGAAACCTTATTTAGCTTCTTTTAAAAAATTTTTTAATGTTTTATTTATTTTTGATAGAGAGATAGAAACAGCATGAGCAGGGGAGGGTCAGAGAGAGAGGGAGACACAATCTAAAGCAGGCTCCAGGCTCTGAGCTAGCTGTCAGCACAGAGCCTGACACGGGGCTCAAACCCATGAACTGTGAGATCATGACCTGAGCTGAAGTCGGACGCTTAGCCGACTGAGCCACCCAGATGCCCCCTTATTGAGCTTTTATATATAAGCTTCTAGGGGCACCTGGGTGGCTATTCGGTTAAGCATCTGACTCATGATTTGAGCTCAGGTCATAATCTTGAGTTTTGTGACTTCTAGTCCCTTCATCCCCTTGGGATTCTCCCTGTGTCTCTGCCTCTCCCCTGTTTGAGTTCTCTTTGTCTCTCTCAAAACAAATAAATAAAAATAAGAAAAAAATAAACTCCTAAAAATGTTTTTGCCATGTTTTATTGTTTTGGCACAAAAATAATAATTCTGTGGCTCAGATGAACATTTTTATGTACATATTTATCCCATGCTACCATCTTGCTTCTGTGACATTAAAAAATAATCTTTATAAATGTTCTTTCCAGTTAACACATTGATTTTGATTTTAATCTTTAAAAAAAAAAAAGCTAAGTTCTTAGCACTTTGTTTCAAATACTCAAATAGTATTCCCTCTGATGCCGATGTCACTTTGCAATTGTTTTTATACTTTTTGAAATTCTTTTATTCTTTCCTTCTTGATATTAACCATCTGTATTAATAAAATACTCAACTAGGCTTATTGTTAATGAATTGATTCACTCAACTGCTAGATTTAATTAGACATTTAACATACCAGCAGATGTTCTGATTTTGTTGCATTATCCCCAAATATAAAATAAAATTAATTTTTATATATTTGCATGCATTAAACTAAATCAAGTTTTGTAACTCTACTGTTTATTATAAAAGGCTAACTGATGGAGTGTTGTTTTCATTGTATTCTAAATTTCAGAAGGAAAATCAGTTTTCTTCTTGAAACACTCACCTGACTGACAGAAGAATAAAGTCTAGGAATAAAAAGTATCATGTCCCTCAAATCTGCAGCAAGGAAACTAAGCCACAGACACATCCTCAAAGATTTCTTTTTTTTTTTTTGTACTTTGATAGGGGATGCGTTTTCTAAATTAAGCGACCACTAAAAAATTACTTAAGAACTTTAATTCCAGTGACACTCTTCAGTGAGTTTGTTTCTTTGTTTGCTTTTCATGGTTTTGTTTATCGTATCCAGAGGGACTTTAACTTAAAAGACAAAAGAGAAAAAGGCAACATTTTAGGAGAAATTTTAACGTATAGAGCTTTTATTAGAGAAATGGGCAGGGAAGGATCTAAATGTGCTAGCACAGGTACAAAAGTAACAGCTCAAAACTGAGCAGTCCTCACTTTGGACCTTGGACCTCTGGTATGTCCCTCCTTAGAAAAGGAATAACTTTATGGTGATTCCCAGGTACCAGGTCACTAGATAACACAGATACAAAGCAGTTACTGATACAGTAAGAAAAACTGTCTTTTAAAAAAAATCACCAAATTGGTGAATGCATCTATCTGGGCAAATTTCCTGATATATGGTCTTAAAAGCTTCTAGCATAGCTGAGGATATAGAGGGGAACGGTGACAAAAGGAATTCCTTTCCCTCTTCCAGCTTAGCTTTTTTTGTTTCCTTTGTTTGGTGGTTCTTTTTACTCAAATATGTTACATATTTTTTAATAGAGATCATAGTATAAATATGCTTTTATATAATTTTTCCTCATGCCACTAAATCTCTCAAAACACATTTTGAATGACTTAATTTCTGTAATTCATCTAATCATTCTTTTATTGATGGATATTAGGTCATTTCTGTTTTTTTCTGTTAAAAATTAATAGGAAAATAATTCTTGAATAAACCCCTCAGTCTTGCTTTTATAAGGGCAATAATTTTAGGAAGGAATCCTAAAATCCCTTAGTTACCAGATAAGTTTTCATTTTCATAGTACATTTCAGATTATAAGGAATGCAGCAGTTTTCTAAAAGTAGGGCAAGAAGAGAATGAAATCAGAAGGGCAGGTAGGTTAGGTAGAAAGCAAAGGTGATGGAATCAGAAAGTTGTGTCTGTGTGGGGTAGGCTTCGCAGTACATAGTTACAGCATAGAGGGAGTGTGGTTTTTTCACCTGAGGTTCACTTATTACAGATTTGCAACATTTTTCTTCTTTAAGTCTTCTTTTGGGATTTGGTAGAATTATTCATGTCAGTCAGATCCAGTCACAGGAATGTGTATGAGAAGGAGATAAGAGCTTGTGATGATAGGCCACCATGACTGCTAACAGTGGTCTTTAAGTAGAGCTTGCCGCCAGGCTTCTCCTGCTTCTAGGTTTGCAGGCAGCTGGGGAAGATTCCAGCCACCAAAAACCTTCATGCATTAAGTAGCTGCATTAAATTTAAAGTTGTCTTTTTGGGGGGCGCCTGGGTGGCTTAGTCAGTTAAGTGTCCGACTTTCGCTTAGGTCATGATCTCGCAGTTCGTGGGTTCGAGCCCCGCGTCGGGCTCTGTGCTGACTGCCGGCTCAGAGCCTGGACCCTGTTTCAGAGTCTGTGACTCCCTCTCTCTCTGACCCTCCCCTGCTCACGCTGTCTTTCTCTCTCCTATAAATAAATAAAAATATTTTTTAAAAAAATTAAAAAAAAAAAAAAGTTGCCTTTTTGGGCACTGCATTAGTGTTTGAATTCCCTCCTTGGCTTCCCCTGTGCTATAGGCTATCTGATGCCAGCTCCCTCCAGGTGCTTGGCTGACTGGAATGAAGCTTCAGCTCTGACATTTTTCTTCAAAACCGGTAATAATGTACCTGGAGACCAACTGTGTCTCATTTCACCATTTCTAAAGTCTGCTTACCTAACAGCCAACTCTTTGGTTTTCCGCCTATATAAAAATGAGAGGATGCAAATAAATTTGCTAATCCCCAAAAAGAGGTAATGGATGGCATTTTATATGCCTAGCTATGTCTGCTTTCTGGTTGTTTTTTATTTGCAAATTAACAAAAGTGATTGCTTCATTTAGGCCATTATTGGTAACTACTTATTGCTTTTTCTCAAAGAAAAGAATGGTAACTTGTGTTGAAGATGGGAACAGAATCTCAGGTTTTAATGTTAATCTCTCGCCAGATTTGTTTTCATGCTTCTTTTCTGAATATTACCACATGTAACATTTACCTGCCCTCCTACCCCACCCTTGTATTCTTTAACATTCTTGGTCTCTTTAGAATTGTGTTCGTTTTCATGAGTTTCTTTGTAGTCTTCTCTGCATTGAAAGACACCAGCGCTCGTTTGTTTAATCCTCTTGGGTATCAAAGTCTGTAGTCAAATATCTTGTGTCATTCTGCTTGCTTTTACTTGAATGTTCTGTAGTAGAAAACTTTTTTAAACAAGGTGATCTTGTTCAAACTAAAGTTATTTCTTTTTTAAGTAAAATCCTCTGACTTATACCAAAACAACAAACATCTTAGAATTCTCTTTAGTTTTTTAAACACTGTGCTAAAAGTTTAGAGTCTTGTCCCTCTACAAGACATTTATTCTTCTGTTCATTGTCTTGTAGCATATGAGTACCAAGGGTGTACTCATTCTCTATAGAATTTGGTGTTGCCTAACTCATTACTTTGTATTTCTCTACAATGAGCTCTGTACACTGCTCTCAGAGCTCCCCTCCTTCCTACAATCTGCCCTTCTAGCTTGGCAGGCTCAGTAGAGTTCATCTCCCTTTTATGTTCTGTTTTCCAAATTACTAAGACATTTTAAAAAGCACTAAAATAAAAAAAGATTAGTTTTGAGTCATGCGTATAGACTACTTGCTGGATTTATGAATCTTAAAGTGGCCAAGCTGCTGGCCAAGAATTTTTAGTTTCATATTAAAGCTCAGAAAGAAAGCCAAGGGGAGAACATCATAGGGTATATTGTCATTACCAAGAGAACCTGGACATTCAGTTCCCATGCAAACAATATTTTTAGTTTCAAGTTTTTTTTCAGAGGCTGTCTGTATGTCAGTTTTTTTTATTTATGAAAAGTTTACTGTACATGACTTATTTTCTAAATTAATATCTTGAAAGCTAATATGTCAGTTGTATCAATAAATATAGTTTAATGACAAAAAATGTGTGCCATAAGATCATCTTTGAGAATGTTTTGTAAACAATATGGAAATTATACTTTCTAAGATATATTTTGTCTTATTAGTACAAACCTGTTGTTTATATTTAGAAACTCTGTAGCTTAATGTTTAAGAAATTATATTTTAAATGTGTTTCAGTTTTTAAACATGGATATTTGGGGTTGTAAAAATTGGTAGATAATACTGCTTAACTTTCTAGGGACTTAACACATTTACAGTGTCCGTAAAAGAATAAAACTAGACACAATAAGTTACCATATACTGTATTTAAATAACATTTCTATGGTCAAGAAAAGGAGGGGGAAATCAGGGTCTCCGTATAAATCATCATAATCCAAATATTAAGATATTTGCTTGAGAAGAGTATAATAACTTAAGAAGGTTAGATCTGGAGTCAGACTGCCCGGATTCCAACCTCCTGACTCTTACTGGATGTATAACCCTGTATAACCTTCCTCTAGTCAAGGAAGAAGTCACTCGCTACTCAATATCTGAAACAAAAAAGCTAGATTCACTGCTGCTGGGCAGTAGGGACCTTGTAACACACAGGCCCTCTGAACAAAGCAGGCTGCAGATTATTGGGGGGTTGGGGAATTGTGGGAGTCAGGAATGGTGGCGTCCCTGAAACAGAAGTGTGTGGGTATTGGTAGACCTTTAGCTATGGCTATAGAGTTACTGAATGAAGCTCTTGCCATTATGGAGCTGTCACTGACCCACTGAGATGAGTTTAAAACTATTTGTGATTCTTGGGGTACCTGGATGGTTCAGTCAGTTAAGTGTCTGACATTTGAGCTCAGCTCAGGTCACAATTTTGAGGCTAATGGGATCGATCCCTGTGCTTGGGGATTCTCTCTCTCCCCCCTCTCTCTGCCCTTCCCCTGCTGGCGCTCACTCTCTCTCTCTCTTTCAAAATAAACTTTTAAAAAAAACTGTTTATGATTCTCTCATTTATTTAATTACAAAACTGCCTGCCACATAGGATGCTTCTGGTAATCAAATCAGACTGTATATAAATTTCCTAGCATAATGCTAGAAAACAAACTATCATCTTCATCAGTCTGTCCTTGAAGAGAGTAATGCCCTTCAATTGTGAAAGGCCCAGCTTTTACATTAGATCATCACATTGGGACAGTGTTGAGCAGCACCTCAAATGCGTTATTTAGTACACAGCATTAGTTTCCACTTGTGTGTGTGCCTAACAGCTCCACAAAATCAGCATTTTATATAGTGTTCGTCTCACTTCTAAATAGACACCATTTGGGGGCACCTGGGTGGCTCAGTCAGTTAAGCTTCCGACTTCAGCTCGAGTCATGATCTCACAGTTTGTGGGTTCGAGCCCCATGTTGGGCTCTGTGCTGACAGCCAGCTCAGAGCCTGGAGCCTGTTTCAGATTCTGTATCTCCCTCTCTCTCTCTGACCCTCCCCTGCTCACACTGTCTCTCTCTCTCTCTCAGAAATTAAAAAAAAAAAAAATTAAGAATCTGGTAAAAGCTGTGAACTCTTTCCCCTGAGGAATATGCATGTCCATGTACACATTTTTTTATTCATTCTCTTGGGTTCTCAGACTCCATGAAGGTTCAGGCCCTCCTCTTCAGAACTACTTCTGTTCAGAAAGGTAGTTCTTGGTAGTGCATGGCTGGCTCAGTCGAGAGACCATGTGACTTAATCTCAGGGTCACGAGGTCAAGCCACACACTGGGTGTGAAGCCTACTTGAAAAAGAAAAAAAAAATTATTTGTTAGATTTTCACTTCCAGGTTTCAGTTGCAAGACATTGGATAATACTAATAAAAATAGCTCTTTATATGTAGAAAACATAAAGCATATCTTGAGTTTGAGGGTGACTGGATTAGACAGGAAGGTGCCACATCTTAGAAGCTATAGTGATCCTTTCTAGGCAGCAAGTGCAGGCTGGGGCAGCAGGTTCTGAAGATCAGTGTAAGCACCACCTGGCAGCCCTACTCTGGGTCTTACTGCAGAATTTGATTAATTAGGTCTGGCACTCCACGATCCTGGTCCTAATCACTCAGGGAGGAAACCTGAATTACTTTACCAAGTCCAGACATTGTTATGATGCAACAAGTTCTCCCTGACCAGTTACCTGCCTTCCTTCCCAGTTCTATTTTTACATCTGTCCCCTTTGCACCTTACAAATTACAAATCTTGTGAAACAACTTAAGAATTTTTCTAGAAGATCTTACGATGTTAGATGTCTAGGCCAGTGGTTCTTAACCTGGAGGGCTTATTAAAACATAGGCTTCTAGGGGCACCTGGGTGGCTCAGTCAGTTGAGCGTCCAACTTCAGCTCAGGTTATGGCCTCACGGTCTGTGGGTTCAGTTAGGCCCTACGTCAGGCTCTGTGCTGACAGTGCCAAGCCTGCTTCAGATCTTCTGTCTCTCTCTCTCTCTCTCTGCTCCTCCCCTTCTCATGCTCCATCTCTCTCAAAAATAAATAAACATTAAAACACAGGCTTCTAGACTCCACTCTCAGAGTTTCTCATTTGGTTGGCCCTAGACTGGGGCCCAGTAATTTGCATTTCTAATGCATTTCCAGTTGATACTGTTGTTGCTAGTCTGAGGGTCACACTTTAAAAACTACACTACTTTGGTCATTGATACATCATTGGTCCCCCAGGCTCACTTACCACTGGTTACAAACACTAGATTGTTTATACCAGCTACTCAAACTCAGCAATTTAATTCGTGTTAAGTAATTATTTATAGTAACTCTAGGTCAGTTAAAAGGGATAATTGCTCTTGGTTAGTGTCTAATAAAGTATTACAGAAATGTTTTCAGACTTGAAAGAATGTGACAAGGACAGAAAGAAAGTTTAAATAAATTATTCAGTAGGATTGGAAAAAAAAAATACCCTGACCTTAGTAAAATGCAGATTGTTTCCTCTGGGCCCCAGTCTGCCTCTGGTTAAAAGAAACGTTTTGAGCAGAGGCTGCATACCTACCCAGAAATAGGTCACACTTGGGGCGCCTGGGTGGCTTAGTCGGTTAAGCGTCCGACTTTCCGACTTTCGCTTAGGTCATGATCTCGCGGTTTATGGGTTCGAGCCCCACATCGGGCTCTGTGCTGACTGCCAGCTCAGAGCCTGGAGCCTGTTTCAGTCTGTGACTCCATCTCTCTCTGACCCTCCCCTGCTCACGCTGTCTCTCTCTCCTAGAAATAAATAAAACATTTAAAAAAAAAAATAGGTCACACTTGGAATAGGGCCCTCTTCAGTTTATGCTTCTCTAGAAAGCAAATAAGGAGCTCTTGCAGCTGGAGAGATGGGGGCATATTAAGTGAAAATGCATGTATCAAGAAAGTATGTTTTGGGTTTTTAACAAAAATATATGTTGAGATGATATGAAGAAAATCATCATAAAGTTAATTGTGACTATTTCTGAATGGTTGTATCATCTGTGTTTTTTACCTTCATTCCTAGAGTGAGCTGTATACTCATATTTGTAGTGTGGGAATTTTGTTTTAGAAGACTGTATGGCTTACTCAAATTAGTTTAGTGAGGCCTTTCATCAAAATATTACATCAGTCACCCAAGAAGTACAGAAAACAATTGAGAGCTGTTCCTTATATTTTGAATATGAGGAAAAGATGAAAGTCCCAGAACAGGACTGAGTGCCTCTCTGTAGAAAAGAAGGGTCAGCACTGGGAGAGGGAAAGGTACAGAAGGAAACTACTGTGTTGCTGACTGTGCTCTGTTAACCTTTAAGTGATAAGGACAAGTAGAAGTTGTGACTAGTATTATCATTGCCTTTCAGAGAGAGACGACTTTGCCTCCTATTATTAATTTAATTCCTAAGATGACTGTGTAGTTGCTGTCTGGACAGTGGATCAGTAACAGTGGTACAGGAGTATCACTGGCTATAAAATCATGAACCAAAACATGAAGACTTTTTTAACACAGTAAGAGTTGCAACAAGTTCTGTAATTTCTAATATTTGCAAACCTCATCAGCATATCATAAACTGACTTTTGAAAGTAGTAATAAAATTTAAGTGTGTGAAGTATTGAAAACCTTGTCTACAGTCCTAAATTCTGTTGGATTTCTAAAATGTTTGCTTTACCAAAAACTAGCAGTGCCAATAATGTTGTATTTTCTAAATTATTCCTTGGCGTGGGGGGCCTGGGTGGCTCAGTTAAGCATCCAACTTTGGCTGAGGTCATGATCTCACAGTTCGTGAGTTTCAGCCCCACGTCAGGCTTTGTGCTAACAATTCAGAGCCAGGAGCCTGCTTCAGATTCTGTGACTCCTCAGTCTCTGCTCCTCCCACACTCGTGCTCTGTGTCTCAAAAATAAACATTAAAAAAGAAATTAGTTTGGCGGTGCCTGGGTGGTTCAGTCAGTTAAGCTTCCGACTTTGGCTCAGGTCATGATCTTGCGGTGTGTGAGTTTGAGCCCCGTGTCAAGCTTTATGCTGACAACTCAAAGCCAGGAGCCTGCTTCAAAATTCTTTGTCTCCCTCTCTCTCTGCCCCTACCCTACTCATGCTTGTTCGCTCTCTCGCTCTCTCACTCTCTGTCTCAAAAATAAACATTAAAAATTTTTAAGAAAATTATTTTTAATATTCTTTGGCTCTTGAGAGTTCTGGGTCTCCTAGTATGAATTTGTTGGAAATCACAATAACTCATCCTTGAGGTTTCTTAATAATCCCTTATTGCACCAAAAATGTATATATTTTTATAAATGTAGGAATTATGTCTTTAATATTCATAAGCTTTCTGCTCTTTATTCTTCTTTGAGTACGAGTTTGTTCACCCCAGTGGCTTTCACCTGGAAGAATGGTTATGAAATTTCTCAGATTACAACAATATCCTCTTCTTCCATTGTAAATACTTCTTGAGAACATAGCAAAAATGGTAGCTGGCTGTGAGATTAAGAGTGAAGCACCTTTCAGTTCTGCAATAGGATCCGCTGCCCACCACTATATCCTCTTAATATATTCTGAAGCATTTTAGATATGTTGAATAGGAGGCACCTGGGTGGTTCAGCCTGTTAAGCGTCTGACTTCGGCTCAGGTCATGAACTCACAGTTTGAGTTCAAGCCCCACATTGAGCTCTGTGCTAATGACTCGGAGCCTGGATCCTGCTTCAGGTTCTGTGTCTTCCTCTCTCTCTCACTCTCTCTGCTCCTTCCCCACTTGTGCTTTGTGTCTTCCTCTCTCAAAAATAAATAAACATTAAAGAAAATGTTTTTTTTTTAAAGATACGTTGAATAGAATTATGCCACTATCCCATTAGCTGATTTTATATAGTCCAAATAACTTAGTTTGCATTTTTATGTTTTATTTAGTGGCTGTCACACAGGATCAGTGTTCATTGTTCAGTGGAGTGCTGGGATTTGGAAAACCTAGTGTCTTTTGATTCTGGTCTCATTTTTTATCAATTTCATCAATCAGACTTTTCCCTGTTTTAACTGTAGGATCTTTTGAAAATACATTCTGCTCAAAAAAAATCTTAAAGCTTCACAGAGTCAGAACTGAGAAGAAGAGCTTGAGGAATAAGCAGGAGAAGAAGGGCCATGAACAACCCTTTTAATAATTGCTAACATTTGAGTAGCTTTGCTGGCTGTTTTTCTATGTGTCTTTGGCATTCCTCCTGCCTGCTTCTAAAAGTCCTCTTCATTTTTCCCCTTCCCTGTTTTTCCATTCTTTTTTGTTAATGTACCTCTCATAGCTTGCTGACCAGAAGAGGACTGAGAGTTTCGAGGCATCAAACCTACGACACAGAGGCAGAGCGGAAAACAGTTTTCTCCACTGTTGACCTTTCCTCATTACACAAAGGGGAATCTGAGCCCATTGCATTTTCAAAATAACAGTGGTGGCAGCTTCCCCCACCAAGATGTTCCCCAAGATTTCCCTAGATGCTCCTACAGATGATTGAAAGTCTCCCACAGTAGGAACTCTACTTCTCCTTTCATAGGGAAAGCTAAACATTTTTATTAACTCTGGCCCAATGTAAGACCCTGCCTGAGTGGTTTCGAGTGCCGTTTCTGGAAAATCAAAGGTACATATGGCAGTTTGACATAAAAGTAAATTTATATGTTCCTTAAGGATTTACAGTGTGTTGCATTTTTGCCCTTCTCTGTTCTTTTTTATAGAACTTTATCCCGCATAAGATCATTTGGTGAGCACTAGGAATTTGGAATGATTTTATAATGGAAGAAGTACAAAGAATAGTTTATAGATCATTGTTTCTGAATGTTCTTTTTGTGTATTCAGAGTTCAAATCCAAAGTCAGAAGATTTTCTGGAGTCATGTACTTTTATATCAGAGTAAAACCTACCAAAGCTTTGGGTGGGTTGCTCTTGTTTTATCAGTATATAAAATCTTTCCTTGACTCGCTTATTTTGAATTACTCTCAATTTTTTAAAGATAATTACTATATAGCTGTTTTTTGTGGTTTATGTAAACGTGATTATGGTTCATTGATTGCCACTTAATTTCAGAGACACAGTCACTTAAGCATTTTGTTTTAATGTAAGTTATTTGAGTTCCTTCACTTAAAGACTGCATTTCTTTGATATCAGTGTTTGATTCTATGAATCAGTACCCCAGATCTTACAGACTGGGACTGTTGAGTAATACTAGACTATCTTTCTCAGTTTCATATTTATCTCTCTATAAATGGCAGTTTTATATCTGAATATTTTGAGAATAGATCTATTCCAGTAAAATTGGTTATGAAGCAGCTTGGGTTAAAAAAGGGGGGGAGGGCAATAGTTCCTCATTGTGTTTCAGAATAAAACTGAAACTGCATTGGGAAAAGACAAAGCCTCCTTGTTGACTTGGTTATAATGTAATGCCAAAACAGTTAAAATAGGCAGTCATTTGGCATAATGAGCACTGGCCTATATAAGAAGACTTGTAAAGCTTTACTGGGATGCAAATGAAGTAGAAAAAGCTTTTTTAAGTCATAGTTTTCTTATCTTTAAAGTGGGGGCTTGATTCTTGGTCTTCGTTAGCTGGTAACCTATGATACGCTATCCTGGAAGCCCTTTTTCAGTATTTAGAGTACCCTGATTCCCCAGCCCCACCTTCTTTTATTCAGGGCTTATAAAAGTCTAAAAGCTGAACTGTATTATCAAACTTAGCCAGTAGATGCCCTCCTCTGTCCCCGTGTATCCTGCCCTAAAAATACTTTGCTGTATACAAATAATCAAGGTGCTTCTGGCCTCGTTGTCTGGTATTCATTACTGAAAAACTGTTCTACAAAATCACACAATAAAAATAACAGATCTCATGGGGGAAATAGGGTTGGAGACAGAGCACTCAAAACCAGCAGAACTTTGTAACCAGAGCAGTCCTAATAAAAAAAGTAGCAAAGCTAAATGTCCACTGGATTTACATTCAAAACCAAAGTTCCGTTGATTCTTTGCATCCTTAAACGCTGCCTCCTTCAAAATGTGACATTTGTTCCTAACGAAGACCAGTCTCATCAAAATTAAATGACTGAGTCTATGTGTAGACTTCTATCAGTCAGGTGTTTTTTTTATTAAAACTTTATTTTTCTTGGAGCAGTTTTAGGTTTACAACAAAATTGAAAAAGAGGTACAGAGATTTCCCATATTACCCCCAAACCCAACACATGAATAGTCTCTCCCATTACCAACATCATTCACCAGAATGGTACATTTTTTTTAACCAACATTAACACACCATAGTCATTTAAAGTCCAGAGTTTACCTTAGGGTTTATTCTTGGAGTTGTATATTCTAAGGGTTTGAGCAAATGTGTAACGACATATATCCTTCATTAGCATACACAGTATCTTCAGTGCTCTAAAAATCTTCTGTGATCTACCTAATCATCTGTCCCCACTCCTACTAACAACTTACCTTTGTATGATCTCCATTGTTTTTGCCTTTTCCAGAACATTATATAGTTGGAATCAATACTATATATAGCCTTTTTAGAGTGGCTTCTTTATAAAAACTTTAAAAAGGCAGGAAAAAAACAAATTGGCTTCCTTCACTTAGTAATATGCATTTAAGATTCCTTCATGTCTTGGGGCGCCTGAGTGGCTCAGTCAGTTAAGCATCGGAGTCTTGATTTCAGCACAGGTCATGATCTCACAGTTTGTGAGATCAAGCCGCACATTGGGATCATTTACCAATGATCCATGTCATTGGTAAATCTTGTCTCCCAGTCTGTGGCTTATCTTCTAATTTTGTTGGTATTGTCTTGTGGGGCTAAAGTTTTTACTTTTAACAAAGTTCAGCTTATCATTTCTTTCTTTCATGGAGTATGTCTTTGGTGTTGTACCTAAAAAGGCATCACCATACTCAAGGTAATAAAAGTTTTCTCCTCTGTTATCTTTTAAGAGGTTTACAGTTTCTTGTTTTACAGTTAGCTCTATGCTACATTTTGAATTAATGTGTGAAAGATTTGTGTCGATTTGATTTTCTACATGTGGATGTTCAGTCGTTCTGGCATCATTTGTTGAAGAGACTCTCTTTGTTAATCCGATGTTTTTTAAATACAGGAAGAGATGTTTTTGCACCTTCCTCATCTGCGTCCTCAGTTTCCTTGAATAACTAAAAAAAGTGGAAAGGGTAGCAGCTTTTTGTTTCTTGTTTTTAAAGATTTTATTTTATATTTTTAGACTAATCTCTACACCTAATCTGGGGCTTGAACTCATAACCTCAAGATCAAGAGTTGTATGGTCTGTAGACTGAGCACCCAGGTGCTCCACAGGTAGCAGGTTTTGAAACCCTTTCTTCCTAGAATTTTCAGTCTTTTTGTTAAAGATCTTTTCTATATTGCTTAGACTTTCTTTAAATGAGAATGCTTCCCCTAATTGGCTCAAATCATTATTTTACTAGAAAAAAACAACACAACTTCTATATTATGCTGACATTATTTTTTAGTTTATCAAATGTATATAAGCCGATACACATTATAGAAACATATTGTATCAGTAAAGGCTTTAATTTGATTACATTTCAAAAATAATGTCCTTTTTCTTTTTAGTCAGCTTTCCATCTAGAATTTTTATTATCACAAAATACGCCTTCTAAAACCTATCTAAAAGATGTTTTTCCCAAAACCAGAATTTTTTTACTCATCCTCCCTAAAATGTCTAGCCTTTTATACTTATACTAAATAATAAAGTCATAAAATTGATCATATCAGGTTTTCCTTAGAACAGTAGTTTGTGGCTTCATATAAAACATATCCTGGTTACCATAGAGTAATTACATTAGAATCTCCATGTAAAAACATGTTTCAAAAGCTCTCTAGTTGATTTATAATGTACTATCAGGCTTGAGAATCACTGCCTGAAAATAAAAATAACTACAGATATTCATGTTTCATTTGGACATTCCAATGAAGGCCATGCTGGTCAGATTAACTGCCAACAAAATTCAGAGTTTGCTGTTGCGTGAGTAATTTGCAACATGTATCATTTATGTTAATTGACTTCCACCCTGTTTTAGAGATAAATGATTTATTACATCACTTTTTGGATTAATCTTTATGCTTGTGACATAAAACAGGAAATTTATTATTATATTTGAAATTCTAGGACTAAAATGTATTGTGTGTTTTATTGTCTAGCATCATTTTATTCCCTCATGGTTTGTATTGGAAGTCAAGTGATTTTGTGATGTGGTCACATATTTGTCGATTATGTTTTATCGTGGACATTATCCATACTAAATTTCGTGCATACTAAATTTCCCTGAAAATATAAGAGAGGTTGTCATTAGACATATGGCAATTATATCTTTTTAAATGTCCTGAAGACATGACTGAATCTAAAGTGTTTTGCAGAAGTTTTGAATGACTACTCATAACTATGTCTTTATAAAAGCAGCACAAATCCTGGAGAATCTAAGTAACTTGTGGAAAAAAGATTTGTAAAATCCCTCAAAGCAAGGCCAAACAACTACCCAAGTGTCTGGCATGTGGTTGGAACTGAATAAATGAATTCACTGCTTCAGTATCTTACTTGCTTTGTTCTTTTCTCACCTCCAGTGCTTCTGACTTTCTAAGTTGTGTGAGGTGTGTCTTTGAGCATGACCAGCCTCCCTAGTGGAAAAGATGTGGGTTCTTTGAGGATAGGGTCACTCTTGTTTTTTTTCATTGCTCCTCAGTGTCTAGCACAGTCTTTTGCCTAAAAGTGGTCTGGAAGAGAGAATCACTTTCTAAAAAGACATGTTTTTAAAGCAGGGTGATACAGGAGCGCCTGGCTGGCTCAGTCACTAGAACATGAGACTCTTGATCCCGGGGTTGTAGGCTCAAGCCCCATGTTGGATATACAGATTGGTTTTGTTTTGTTTTATCTAAAATGGGGTGATACAATGAATTTTTCATATTCAAATCCTTTAACACCTTGCTTTTACAGAGCTGCTTTATTTCTGAGAAGGCTGTTATAAAGACATCTTTTACTATTTTAACAGTTAAAATCCAGCAGATAGTATCTTGGCTGATTTAACCAATGCTGAATAATCTAGTAAATACTATCAAGGCCAAGGTCTGCTGTATTAATAATAGATTTCTTCTAAAGAGGTTAAACTAAGTTATCAATTGATAATTTTAACATTTCACCCAAAGATCAAAAAAGAATTAGTATATTATCTCAATTTAAGAATCTGTTGTGGTATTTCCTGTTTAAGGTAGCGGAATTGTTTATCTAGAGAGCAGAAAACAAACTCAGTGACTTTTCTCCACATGAAAAATTCATTCAACATTGATACTGATTTGAAAGTACCACTTGACTCTATATGTTTGGGACATAAAGATAGAATTGCATTTGTAGAATTGTCAGTAAAACAGAATATTTTTGGGGTGCCTGGTGGCTCAGTCGGTTAAGCATCCGACTTTGGCTCAGGTCATGATCTCACACTTCGTGGGTTTGAGCCCCGCGTTGAGCTCTGTGCTGACAGCTAGCTCAGAACCTGGAGCCTGTCTTCAGATTCTGTATCTCCCTCTCTCTCTGCTCCTCCCCTGCTCGCTCTCTCTCTGTCTCTCAAAAAAAAAAAAAATTAAATAAAAAACAGAACATTTTCCATTTAAAGGAAAGACAAAAACCACTTTTTTTTTCAAGGAACCAGTTGATATCTAACATAGATGTACATTTATATTTCAAGATATACATGTAAATACATATTTACACTATATCTCATCTATGTCTAATGTCTAACATATATCTCAGTATATCTAATATATATCACAAATATACAGGAATTCAAACATTCTAAAATAAGTGTTTAAATCAATGGTTGTAGGTACTTTTGAAAAGTCCATATTTATTAATGTGTTCTTCTGTATCTAAAAGATTATCATTCTTAACCTGTTTCATAAAAACAGTTTATTAAAAACTGTTTAATTAATGAATTAAGACATCAAATACTAAAATAAGATGACATAGCTATTTCATTTTGTAAATAGAGAGATAGCTATATTAGTCTTACAAGTCAGAAATTTATGGTTCTATCAGAAACACTAATTATACTTAATAAGAAATATCAGATAGGTGATTTACAGTTTTCAAGTTGCCAACCCATTTCATTAAAATATTTACTAGAATACTAATTCCAAAGTAATTGCCTGTCAAATCAAATCAGTTAAAGTAGGTTAAATGTAACCTCTGGATACACTGTGAAATTTCTACTGGGCACCAATTATTTAGAGACAGTTTGTTGTTATTATTGGTATAATTTAGGCCAGTATCCAGCCAGATTTTTCTTTTTTAATGTTTATTTATTTTGAGAGAGAGACCACAAGCAGGGAAGGGGCAGAGAGAGAGAGGGAGAGAGAGAGAGGGAGAGAGAGAAGAGAGAGAACCCCAAGCAGGCTCCGTGTTGTCAGCACAGAACCCCACAAAGGGCTCAATCCCATAAAGCATGAGATCATGACCTGAGCCAAAATCGAAAGTCTGATGCTTAGCTGACTGAGCCATCCAGGTGTCTCACCAGTCAAATCTTTCTGAGTCCAGAGTCTATACTTCCTACCATGTTCCCTCCCCCCCACCAAAAGATCTCAGTACATAAGAGCATTCACCAGGGATACTTGATTTTGGCTCAAGTCATGATCTCCACTTTACAGGATCAAGCCTGACCTCAGGCTCTGTGCTGACAATGCACAGCCTGCTTGGGATTCCTTCTTTCTCTCCCTCTTTTATTCCCCCTTCCCTTCTTGTGCTCTCTCGCTCTTGTCTCTCTCTCTCGCCCCCCTCAAAATAAATAAATAAACATTGAAATAAATAAATAAGCAAGCAAACATTCACCAATTTGTTCTTTCCTCATTCCTGACAAAAAGACTTTGTTTGACAGTGTCTTTATTACATTGGCCCTCCTGTCAGGATCACCAGCATTGTTTGCAATAGGTTATTCTTGTCAATTAAATTTACCATTAACTGAGGTCAGAATTTTAGTGCTTTTTTTGTTTATTTCCAGATTTATATTACCAAATGTGTAATATCTGACCCCTGACTACTGTCTTCTGCCAGTGGAAGGGGATAAAATTGAGGACTTAGTTCCCATTTGTTTCCATTACTTCTTAGAATGAAATATATTTATATATTTCATTGAATTCCACTTAGAACCCCAGCATCCCTGGTCCTATCCCTATCAAATAAGAACTTGGAGGAGCTTTGTATTTAAATATTCTAGAATATCTTTGATAATGTACAGAAGTAGTCAAGGGTGTGAAAAAATATTTAAAGAAATCATATAACAAAGTATAGTCATTTATCCTCTGTTCAAACTCCTTTTGGATTCTAAATCTCCCATTAGCAATAAACATTAGTTAAAATATTTCAGAACTGAATACTTAACCATGTATATTTGAAAGATATTTTTAACAGTAGAAATCTTGTCTGATTTAAGTCTACAAATTAATCATTTATCATATTAACAAGGAAGGCTTTATTTTTATCCATTTGCTTTATCTCCCTAGGATTATTTCCCCCTAAAATGTCATGAATTTATAATATTTCAAACAGCTGCTATTTGGAAACATTTCAAGCAATAAGTAACATTGTTACTACTGCATTATTAAAGTAGACATTGCTGGGGCGCCCGGGTGGCGTAGTTGGTTAAGCGTCCGACTTTCGCTCGGGTCATGATCTCGCGGTTCGTGGGTTCGAGCCCCGCGTCGGGCTCTGTGCTGACTGCCAGCTCAGAGCCTGGAGCCTGTTTCAGTCTGTGACTCCCTCTCTCTCTGACCCTCCCCTGCTCACGCTGTCTCTCTCTCTCTCTCCTAGAAATAAATAAAACATTTAAAAAAAAAACAACCATTAAAGTAGACATTGCTAATTGCTCTGTATGGAGTAGGTAAGAAGGTATGATGTTTAATCCAAAAGCACATGTAACCTATAGCCAAGATATGAAACCAGTATACCGTTTCGTTCCCCAGTTTTTCACCAGAGTTGCCTGAGAGGAAAACTTATCACATATTCACTATTAGGTAGTTTTGAAAGTAAGAAATGCAGCGTGGAAGGGAGGCAGCAGCCAAAATTTCTCTGCAGTGTTTTTACAGTATAATAAGGAAAAAGAGCTTAATCAGCGTTCTCTCATTAGCCATAGTATGAGTAGAAATCAAACTATTTCTACAACCTCTAGTCTACTAGGTGGTTTGCTCCTGAGCTCCATTTTTTAGTAGCTTCTAAACTGATTGAGAGTTTTCTAGAAAAAAGAAGTAGGTCTACAAATAATGAACATCCAAGCCCATCCTGGGGGGATTTGATAGTGCTTTGGAGATGTATGAGAAAGCAATTTCTGAGTATTTCCAGAAAGACTGGACATGGTAACAGCTCTAGCATTACACTAGGCTGGTTGCCACATATTATCATCCAGTCTTTTTCTGACTTTGCTGTTGATTATAGTTGTGTACAAACTGAGCAGACCTGCTTCATTAGAAATAATTAGGTGATAGAATATGCTATGGAGTTTAACACCAAAGACAGTTTTTCTTTATAGAATGAGAATGTAAAAAGAAATCCTTGAGGAGCAAGAGAGGTGTTAATCCTGGTTCTATGTGAAAAGCATGTTGCCTTTCCTCAAATCTTTACTGTAGACAAGATGTAGTAATCTGGTCCTATTAGAGACTTTCTGGAATATATATCCCCATCAGTAAAGACTCCCATTATGACTGTTGTCAGATGGTAGTAAATTCCTGTATTTATGTAAAAGGTAACATTTTACTTCCAGAAACAGTAATCCACAGGGTTAACTTTAAAGGTGGAGATTTTAGGCAGTGTGATAACCAGTTTTAAAAAATAGTTTTGCCGGGGGATTTGTCTGTAGTTTCTATATTATACCCTATATAATTATGCCTGTTCTGTCTTCAGGCTTTTTCCTTCTGCTCTCACTGCAAAGTGAGATCATTTAAATCCTGCTGCAGAATTGTGGTTTAGTTAGCTATTTAACTGCTTGAAATCCCAACATAAGGACACTATTCACACACACATCATAAATAAAAATGTTAGACTAAATGATAGAAATATATTGACAAGATATGTGGTTTTTAAGCTTTTTGAAGTCCCCAGAATAAGAATCTATTAAATCAAAAGACCTTCCCAGAAAAGTTCACATGCATATAATTCTGAATCTAGTTTCACATTGAACCCCACAAACCTGAGTTTTTGAACCACCTAAGTGCTTATGGACCCAACAGTAAGAACTTTGGCACTAATTAGATATTCTCTAATACGATAGTCAATAATCACTTATACTAGTTTAAATTAAAATTAAACAAAGTTAAGTTCCCCAGTCTCACTATCCACATTTTTAATACTGAATAGCAGCATGTGACTAATGGCTACCATATTAGAGCAGATATAGAATATTTCCTTCATCTCAGAAAGTTCTTTTGGACAGTACGAGGTTAGATGTATCTAAAATACTCTACTTCAGAATCTTAATATTATGTACATATGTGTATGTGTTTATAGAGCCACATGAAATGTTCTTTCTGTAAGAAAAACCAGCTGCTTTTAGGCATAGAACACAAATCTTTTCCTGAAACATAAGCTAGCTAACCTCATCTGGGCCTTCATGGCAGTCTACAGTCATTTTTTTTTTTATCTTGTTGTATCTACATTGCCTTTTCCATAGTAGTTCTGAATCTTTTCCACTTTTCCTTAAGCTCTTGCCTTTCAGTATGGTTGGACATCTCCTGTGTTGAGAAAACTAGGCTGTCAATATAAATTTCTTCCATTTCCCCCATCTCTTTATTAAAAATCTCATTGTATTTTCTTTTATTATAATGTACTACAGAGATAGCAAGAGAATCACATGTTCTAATAGCTGAGCCAGCCATGCACCACATATTTTACTCTTTTTGATCCTATTTTTTTAATGTTGATTTATTTTTGAGAGAGAGACAGAGTGTGAGTGGGGGAGGGGCAGAGAGAGAGAGGGAGACACAGAATCTGAAGTAGGCTCCAGGGTCTGAGCTGTCAGCACAGAGCCTGACACAGGGCTCAAACGCACAAATGATGGTGAGATCATGACCTGAGCCAAAGTCCAATGCTTAACCGACTAAGCCACCCAGGTGCCCCCTTTTGTTGCTATTTTAAATGAAACTGTTTTCTTAATTTCCTTTCCAGAAGATTCATGATTAGTGTGCAGAAACATAACTGATTTTTTTTAACAAAACAGGATTTTTATTTGCCCATGGGCTTTGGGGAGGAGGGCAGAAAAACGTATCAAATTTTGTGGACTACAACTTGGAAAATAGAGGCATATGGTATACTCCCTTCCATAAATATTAGCAGTTAAAGAAGAGACTCATAAAGTTGTAAAAGGGTTGAAAATTACAGTAGCTGAAATTCTATGATGAATCATTTACCAGTGTGCCTTAGAGCTCTGATTTTCAGTCTTCACTCTATCAGGATTACCTGGGGGAGATTTTAAAAGCTACAAATATGTGGCCAGCCATGAGATTGTAAATAACATTATTTCTTTCTGTGATCTCTTTTCCTATGTTTTTAATTATATGAATTAAGTTTTCAGTAAAAAGAGAAGTATTTATCAATGCACATTAATGTCTTCTCAGCTAGTACAGTATAAGTTAACTTTATTTTTTACTCACTAATCTCTGTATTATATAACAGAAATGTGTATTTCAGAATATGAGTAAGTGTGCCAGCTATTTCATACCTTAGGGAAGTTTATTATATATGATGTGGATTGTGCAAGACATTAGACCAATCTGTGTAAGACATTTGCATTCAAGGAGAAGATAGCCAGTTGGCTCTTTTCTTCACAGCTGAAAGTTGGTAGAATTAGGACATAGGGACAGAACAGTTCTTGGCCTCTGTAACTTAATCATTAAAACGGAGGCTTAATGCCCTGGTGAGTATTTACAGTTCTCAAGCAGGAGTGAAATATATAGCTCATGCAGGAATGTTAGGAGTCTGTAGTGGGCAAGTCCTAGATCAAGAGCAGGAGATAATTAGTTTTGATCCTGGCACCAGTCTATTAGCTTTGTCCTAACCTCTCTCTGTTTTTCAGCCTCTGAATTTGAAATAGTATAATAATGTCTGTTTCTCCTTGTTTACATAATTTTGGGAAGATCAGACTAAATAGTCTATAATTTACATAATTTAAACCAGCATAATGCTAATTTTTCAGCCACAATAATGATCATTATGTAAATGTCACTATTATTCATTAAATTATGTACCTAAAATGGTACTGCTTTGGTCACTTCAAAGTAGGTTCCTCTATAAAATAGATTGCTAAAGTAACTAAAAAATTGTTGAATTTAACTCTTGCTCATGCAGTTTATTTTTTTAAGTCATTTTCTTGGAGGAAGTAAGTTTTGAATTTTTTTACTTTCTTTTAAGAAATATTTTTGTAAAAAAAAAAAAGAAAGAAATATTTTTGTAATGGAGAAAATAATTATAAAAATTAGGACCTTTAAAAAGTGCTTCCTCTATTGCCAACATTCATGAAGGGTGTTAAACAAATTACTTAATTTGTTTAAAAGGTCACTTTTATTTTGCCTTTTACTTTTTAGGTTTTAGTTTTTATTTTTTTTTTTTTTGTTTCAGGAGTAGAATTTAGTGATTCATCACTTATATGTAACACTCAGTGCTCATCACAAGTGCCCTCCTTAATGCTTATCACCCGTTTAACCCATCCCCCACCCACCTATCCTCCAACAACCCTGTTTGTTCTCTATCTCTAAGTCTCTTATGGTTTGCCTCCCTCTCTGTTTTTGTTATTTTTCCTTCCCTTCCCCTATGTTCACGTCTTTTGTTTCTTAAATTCCACATATGAGTGAAATCATATGGTATTGGTTTTTTTCTGACTGACTTATTTCACTTAGCGTAATACACTGTAGCTCCATCCATGTCATTGGAAATGGCAAGATTTCATTCTTTTTGATGGCTAAGTAATATTCCAGTGTGTGTGTGTGTACTCCACATCTTCTTTATCCATTCATCAGTTGATGGATAGTTGGGCTCTTTCTATAATTTGGCTATTGTTGATAATGCTGCTATAGACATAGGGGTACGTGTACCCCTTTGAATTTGTATCTTTGTATCCTTTTGATAAATACCTAGTGGGTATGGAGTGGGTCATGGAGTAGTTCTGTTTTTAACTTTTTGAGGAACCTCCATACTGTTTTTCATAATGTATGCACGAATTTGCATTCCCACCAACGCGCCAAGAGGGTTCCCCTTTCTCCACACCCACCAACATCTTTTGTTTCCAGAGTTGTTTATTTTAGCCATCCATTCTGACAGGCTTGAGGTGGTATCTCACCATGGTTTTGATTTGTATTTCCCTAATGATGAGGGAGCATCTTTTCATGTGTCTCTGACCCATCTGGATATCTTCATTGGAAAAAATGTCTGTTCATGTCTTCTGCCCATTTCTTAACTGCATTATTTACTATAAGTATGCCAAGTTCTGTATAGATTTCAGATACTAACCCTGAAATCATATATGTTGTTTGCAAATATCTTCTCCTGTTCAATAGGTTGCCCTTTAGTTTTGTGTTTTTGTTTCCTTCCGTGCGGAAGCTTTCTATCTTGATGCAGTCCCTGCAGTTCATTTCTGCTTTTGTTTCCCTTGCCTCCAGTGACATGTCTAGTAAGAAGTTGCTCCAGCTGAGGTCAAAGAAGTTGCTGCCTGTGTACTCCTGTAGGATTTTGATGGTTTCCTGTAGGGTCTTTCATCCATTTTCAATTTATTGTGTGTATGGTGTAAAAAAGTGGTCCAGGTTCATTTTATTGTTGTATGTTACTGTTCAGTTTTCCCAGCACCATCCATTGGAGAAACTGTCTTTGTTCCTTTGGGTATTCTTTTCTGCTTTGTTGAAGATTATTGACCAAATAGTTGTTGGTCCATTTCCGGTTTTTTTTCTATTCTGTTCAGTTGATCTTTGTGTCTGTTTTTCTGCCACTACCATACTGTCTTGATGACTACAGCTTTGTAATATAGCTTGAAGTCTGGAATTGTGATGCCTCCAGCTTCACTTTTATTTTTCAAGATTGCTTTGGCTATTTGAGGTCTTTTGTGGTTCCATACAAATTTTAGGATTGTTTGTTCTGGCTCTGTGAAACATACTGGTGTTATTTTGATAGGGATTGCATTAAATGTATAGAATTCTTTGGGTACAGACATTTTAACAGTATTTTTTCAATCCATGAGCATGGAATGTTTTTCCTTTGCTTTGTGTCTTCAATTTCTTTGATAAGTGTTCTATAGTTTTCAGAATACAGATCTTTTACCTCTTTGGTTAGCTTTATTCCTAGGTATCGTATGGGTTTTGGTTCAGTCATCAGTAGGATCAATTCCTTGATTTCTCTTTTTGCTGCTTCATTATTGGTGTATAAAATGCAGCAGATTTCTGTATGTTGATTTTGTGTCCTGCGACTTTGCTGAATTCGTGTATAAGTTCTAGCACTTTTTTGGTGGGCTTTTTGATGTTTTCTACAGAGAGTGTCATGTCACCTGAAAATAGTGGAAGTTTGACTTGTCCTTTGCCAGTTTGGATGCCTTTTATTTCTTTCTGTTGTCTGATTACCATGTCTAGGACTTCCAGTATTATGGTGAACAACAGTGGTAAGAGGAAACATCCCTGTCTTGTTCCTGAGCATAGAAGAAAACCTCTCTTTTTCCCCACTGAGGGTGATACTAGCTGTGGGTCTTTCATATATAGCCTTTATGATGTTGAGGTATGTTCCCTGTATCCCTACTTTGTTGGCGGATTTTACCAAGAAAGGGTACTATACTTTGTCAAATGCTGTTTCTGCATCTATTGAGATCATATTGTCCTTATCCTTTCTTTTATTAAAGGGGTATATTACATTGATTTGCAAATATCGAACCACCCTTGCAGCCCAGGAATAAATCCCACTTGATTGTGGTGAATAATTCTTTTAATGTATTATTAGATTCAGTTTGCTAGTATCTTGTTGAGAAATGTTGTGTCCATGTTCATCAGGGATATTGACCTATAAGTCTACCTTTTAGTGGGGTCTTTGTCTGGTGTTGTAAACAAGGTAATGCTAGCTTCATGGAGTAAGTTTGGAAGCTTTTCTTCCATTTCTGTTTCTTGAAGCAGTTTGAGAAGAATAGGCATTAACTCTCCTTCTGATGTTTGGTAGAATTACCCTGGGAAGCCATTTGGCCCTGAACTTTTATTTGTTGGGAGATTTTTGATTACTGATTCAATTTCTTTGCTAGTTATGGGTCTGTTCAAATTTTCTATTTCTTCCTGTTTACATTTTGGTGTTTTATTTTTTTTTTTAATTTTTTAATGTTATTTTAGAGAGAGACAGAGCATAAGCAGGAGAGGGGCAGAGAGAGAGGGAGACACAGAATCTGAGGCAGGCTCCAGGCTCTGAGCTGTCAGCACAGAGCCCAATGCGGGGCTGAAACCCAAAAACCAGGAAATATGACCTGAGCCAAAGTCAGACATTTAACCAACTGAGCCACCTAGGAGCCCCAGTTTTGGTATTTTATATATTTCTAGGAATTTATCTATCTCTTCCAGATTGCCCAATTTGTTGACAATAATTTTTCATAATATTCTCTTATAATTCTTTGTATTTCTGTGATATTGGTTGTGATCTCTCCTCTTTCATTCTTGATTTTATTTGAGTCCTTTCTTTTTTCTGTTTGATAATCTGGCTAAGGGGTTATCAGTTTTATTATTCTTTCAAAGAACAAGCTCCTAGTTGCATTGATCTGTTTTACTGGGTTGCTGTTGCTGTTGTTTCTATAGCATTTATTTCTATTCTAATGTTTATTATTTTTCTTCTACTGGCCTTAACCTTCATTTACCATTCCTTTTCTAGCTCCTTTAGGTGTAAGGTTAGGCTGTATATTTGAGACCTGTACTACTGTATACTTGACCTTTGCAAAGCAAAGATTTTGGACTGTGCTGTTTTCTTTTTCATTTGCTTCCATGTATTTATTTCTTCTTTAATTTTCTGGTTAACCCAGTCTTTAGTAGGATGTTCTTTAACTTCCTTGTATTGGTGATCTTTCCAAATATTTTCTTGTGGTTGACTTCAAGTTTCATAGTATTGTGGTCTGAAAGTATGCATGGTATGATCTCAGTGTTTTTGTACTTGTTGAGGCCTGATTTGTGACCCAGTATGTGATCTATTCTGGAGAATGTTCCATGTGCACTCGAAAAGAATGTGTATTCTCCTGCTGTAGGATGAAATATTCTTACTATATCTGTTAAGTCCATCTGGTCCAGTGCGTCATTCAAAACCATTGTTTGTGTTTGATTTTCTGCTTAGGTGATCTGTCTGTTGCTGTAAGTGGAGTGCTAAAATCCCCTCCTGTTATTGTATTGTTATTGATGAGTTTATTTGTGTTTGTTATTAATCGACTTATATATTTGGGGCTTCAAGTTGGGGGCATAAGTATTTACAATTCTTAGATCTTCTTGTTGGTTAGACCTCTTTATTATGCTATGATGCCCTTCTTCATCTCTCATTACAATCTTTGGTTTAAAAAACAATTTGTCTGATTTAAGTATGGCTATTCTGGCTTTCTTTTGATGTCCATTAGCATGATAAGTGGTTCTCCATTCCCTCACTTTCAGATGTCTTTTGGTCTAAAATGAGTCTCTTCTAAGCAACATACACATGGGTCTAGGATATTTTTATCCATTCTGATACCTTGTGTCTTTTGATTGGAGCATTTAGTCCCTTTACATTCAGAGTGCTTATTAATAGATACGAATTTAATTAATTTAATTACCTGTAAAGTTGGTGTCTGGAGATTTTCTCTGTTCCTTGCTAGTCTTTGTTGTTTTCAGTCTTTCTTTTCTACTCAGTGAATACCCTTTAATATTTTTTGCAAGGCTGGTTTTATGGTCATGAACTCCTTTGGTTTTTGTTTGTTTGGGAACCTCTTCATCTCTCCTTCTATTTTGAATAACAGCCTTGCTGGATTAAGTATTTTTGGCTGCATATTTTTCCCATTTAGCAAGTTGAATATATCATGCCACTCCCTTCCGGCCTGCCAAGTTTCTGGGGACAGATATGCTGCTAAACTTACTTGTCTTCTGTTGTAGGTTAGGGATTTCTTTTCCCTTGCTGCTTTCAGAATTCTTTCCTTATCTCTGTATTTTGCAAATTTTACTATAATATGTCTTGGTGTTGGCCTACTTTGTTGGTTGTGGTGGGAGTTCTCCATCCCTCCTAGATTTGGGTATTTGTTTCCATCTCCAGATTAGGGAATTGTCATCTATAATTTGCTGAAATAAACCTTCTGCCCCCTTTTCTCTCCTTTCTTCTGGGACTCCTGTGATATGAATACTGTTAAGCTTTATGGAGTCACTGAGTTCCCCAAGTCCACATTTGTGATCCAATATTTTTCTTTCTCTTTTCTTTTCAGCTTCATTATTTTCCATAATTTTATCTCTATATCACTTATTTATTCCTCTGATTCTTCCATTTTTGTAGTCATCACATCCAGTAGGTTTTGCATCTCTGTTAGAGCATTTTTTATTTTAGCCTCACTAGCGTTTAGGTCTTTAATCCTGAGATAAGAGACCCCTTGGTGTTTTCTATGCCATTCTCAAGCCCAGCTAGTATCTTTATGATTATTGTTTTAAATTCTGGTTCAGGCATATTACTTACATCTATTCTGCTTAGATCTCTGGCTCTGCCCTCTTCTTGTTTTTTCTTTGGAGATGAATACCTCCATCTTGACATTTTGCCTAGGTCTCTGTCTTCAGGAAACATAATTGATTTTTACTTGTAGATTCTGTATCCTGCAACTTGCCCGAATTTATTATTTATAAGAAGTGTGTAGAGTGTGTGTGTGTGTGTGTTTGTGTGTGTGTGTGTTTGTGTGTGTGTGTGTAAACTCTGGTAGCCTATAAATAAAATCATGACATCTGCAAACAGATGATTTTACTTTTTCTCTGATTTGGATGCCTTTATATTTTTTTTTCTTGCATAATTACTCTTGTTAAAACATCCAGTATTCTATTAAACCCAAGTGGCAAAAGTGAGCATCCTGTCGTGTTCCTGATCTTAGAGGTAAAGCTTTCAGTTTTTCACAGTTGTATATGTTGTTAACTAAGCTTTTCACATATGGTCTCCTTTATATTGGAGAAATGTTTGTCTTTTCCTAATTTGTTCAGTGTTTTTATCATGAAAGGATGTTGAATTTTGTCAAGTTCTTTTTCTGCATCTGTTAAGATGACTCTGTGATTTTTATCTTTTATTCTGCTAATGTGGTGTATCATACTGATTTTTCATATACTGAACCATTTTTGCCTTCCAGGGATAAGTCCCACTTAATTGTGGCATATAATCATTTTAATGTGCTGTTGAATTTGACTAGTTTTTTGTTGAGGATTTTTGCATGTATATTCATTGGGGATGTTGTATTTTTCTTGTAATGTCTTTGATTTTGGTTGAGTTTGGGAGTATTCCCTCCTCCTTGCTGTTTTGGACAAGGGTTAGCATTACGTTTTCTTTAAATGTGTGGTAGAATTCTCCTGTGAACTTATCTTTCCCTAGCTTTTCTTTGTTAGAAGGGTTTTTTCTTAATTACTGATTCAGTCACTCCACACGTCTATTCAGATTTTCTGTTTCTTCATGGTTCAGATTTGACAGGTTGTATGTTCCTAGGTATTTACCCATTTCTTCTAAGTTATCCTATTTGCCGGCATATTATTATTCATGGTTCTTACTTGTGATCCTTGTATTTCTGTGGTATGAGTATAATTTCCCTTCTTTCATACCTGATTTTAAGTCTTTTCTCTTTTTTTTTGTAGTCTAGCAAAAGGTGTGTAAATTTAGTTTATTTCTTCAAAACAAGTCTTAATTTTGTTTATTTTTTTATTTATTTCATTCTGTCTTTCGTTATTGTTTCCTTCCTTACGCTACTGTTGAGCTTAGTACTTCTTTGACTAATTCCTTGAGATGCACAGTTACATTGTTTATGAGATCTTTCTTCTTTTTAACTTAGGCATTTACCACTATAAGCTTCCCTATTAATCCTATTTTTTTCTGCATCCCGTAAGTTTGTTGCATTTTTATTTTACAAGACTTATTTTATAACCTAATATGTTACTTCCTTAATTAAAGACTTTTTGAATCTGCTCACCACTTCCAAATTTAAGTACAAGTCTTTGGGCTGGCATTAAGGCACACCAGCATGTGATCCATCTACCCTTGCTGACTTCTCCTACCTAGACGTTAGCACTAATTGGACTATTTTGATTTTTTAACTATCTCTATATACTTGCTGAATTACTTACCATGTCAAGAATCCTCTGTGAAGTCTGTCCTTCATTTCTCCTGATTTGAGTTTTTTCCCTTCCCTATCCTTTAACCCTTGATTTATATGGTCAGCTTTGCATATGTTGACTGTATTATAATTGGCTTTCAGTCATCTCCTATTTTCCTCCAGACTAACAATTTCTTCAGGGTAGGGATTTTATATTAATAATGTTTGTAGTTTTGATAGTGTCTCGCATATACTTTGTGCATAGCAGGCACTCACTTTTTAAATGGTAAATGTAATCAAAAATTTTTATCTTAAAATGTCAAGACTTAGAAAGTAGCCAAATAAAATTATACTTGCTCTATTTCTTTCCCTTAATTTTATCTGTCACAGTCACGTTGAGGAACTTGTCAGAAGACATGGTTTTTATTTAAAAATGTTTCAGTGTTAGAGAAAATTGGGTGACAGAAAAATCTCCCACAGTTCTACTTTTTGTATGTTTTCTTTCAAGCCTTGTACTTATATGTGAGTGTATGTATATTTATGTTTGTGTGTGTGTAAGGAATTGTGTGCAATTCATTGTGTATTAGGCTCTTTTGAATAAGTAACAAACATGTTTTGCAATATTTTTCCATTGTCTTTATAACTGTCATTTAGCACATGCATAATACGCAGCACAGATATGCCATATTTTAAAGAACTGCTTTTCATTGCATGGCACATAGATTGTGTCTATTACTTTGCTTTATAGGTGATGTTGTAATAACATTTTTATTGCTTTTTGCTTGTGTTAAATTAGCTCCTTAAATTTCTAAGCACAGGGCTTATTAGGTTTAAGGGTTGAATGTGTTTATAACTCTGTTTCCATATCAAAGGCTGTGGCATACCCGCCAGCTATATTTGAGTGTACTAATTCAGCACACCTTCATCAATAGTCTCAGTGCTATTAAGAATGTGTAACAAAGCTCACTTAAGTCCATGTCTCCTTTCCCATATTCCCCTAGTCTTAATACTTGTACAGTAAATTAATCTTTTAAAAATATTCTACCTCATGTGGGGCACCTGGGTGGCTCAGTAGGTTGAGCGTCGGGCTTCAGCTCAGGTCATGATCTCACGGTTCATGGGTTCAAGCCCCGCATTGGGCTCTGTGCTGACAGCTAGCTCAGAGCCTGGAGCCTGTCTTCGGATTCTGTGACTCCCTCTCTCTCTGACCCTCCCCTGCTCACGCTGTCTCTATCTCTCTCTCAGAAATAAATAAAACATTAAAAAATATATATATTAGACCTCAATAATTTACATAATGAATTATTAGCCCTTGGGCTATTTAAATAGGGGTCTTATATTCTTATTCTGAGCTTTAGAGATAGTTTGAGTTAAAAAGACTAGATATAATATTTTCCATTTTCCAAATGCATCTATTAGGGGGTGCACCCTCAGAAATTAAGGAACAGACTTGTTTATGAAGCAGAAAGCCACTTTTTTTTTTAGTTTAAGTGAGAAGTACCCTCAAGAACTTAGAAATAAAGTAACCTTCTTACATTTTACTTCCAGAATAACACTAAGATATAGTAAATGACATTGAGTAGGCATTGGAGTCCTATGGAAATATATGATGATTGTTCCAATCAAAAGCTTAGAGAACAGACCCGAAAATACCATCCAGACTTGAGTGATAAACCAACAAAGCTATCATCAAATAAATTATACTAATAAAGAACAAATGTAAAGCAAGTGGGTTTTTTTAAATTACGAGCTTGATTATAGCAAGTTAAAACTACAAAAACCCTGCCCATCTTCATATTCCAATCTTTATGTTTATCAATTAGATTATCAGAGTGATAAGAATCGCAACTAAACTTATTTGATCTGGGTTGAGCTTATCAGCAAATTGCCACTTTGTATTTTTTTCAGTGTTTTAGCACTGATGTGATGGTGGTATGCAAAGTGTGGGTACCTCCTTAAAGGGAGAACGATGTGAGAGGTGTTCTCCACTTCCCCACGAAGAAATGCTGAAAAACGTCTCATCAGTTATTTGTTGATATGGGCTTTTCTTTTCTCGTTTGACTTAAGGAGGACAGAAAACTCAGAAACTTATTCTTTTTCCTTCAAAGCACCAGCAGCTTTTATCTACTTGGCAGGAATGATACACTATAAAGTCTAGGGTTGTCATTTTAGCACGTAGATATAATATGAATTCATGACTGGTTTGTTCCCTAAATAGAACCTTACTACTCAAAGTATGATTGTGGATAAGCAGACTGACATCACTGGGAACTCAGACGTGCAGAATTTCAAGACTTTTTACTTCCTAGACCTACTTTGTTAGTTCATGTCCTCCAAGAAGCACACAGCAAGATGGGATTTGACATGTAAGAAATTTTGGAGAGAAGACTCCAGAGGAGGGCAAAGGGAAAGGGTGCTGGAGGAGGTAGCGTTGTAGGTCTGACCCCTGTGAAGGAAAGAGGGAAGGAAGGGCAGTGGAGTAATCTCAGACGGCAGCACAGTTGTAAGCACGTTAGCACATTTCTGGCAAGCTGATGGGAGTCCTTCAGCCATGGTCCTATGTCAGTGAAATTCTGTGTCTCACAGGAATGAGTCTGCCTTACCATTTCTGCTGGCTGTAATCATTTACTGGGAGCATCCTGTGAAAAACTTGGCTTTAGCGCAAGTAGGATTTCAGAGCACAGCACCTGAGACTATCTTTCAGTTATGCTCATAGCAGCAGGAGATTGGATTGGCATGTTTCCCTGGACACCACCCCTGAATCAGGATCTATATTTTAAAAAAGTCTCCAGGTGAATTAGAAGCACGTTAAAAGTTTGAGAAGCACAATCTTAGAATAATAATTTGGTACTTTGGGGATCTTAGCCAGAGAGTCAATAAACTTGTTCACAATCAGCATAGGATCTCCTCAAAAATTCAGCTCTCTTGGGATGGTATTTTTTACAGTTCATTTGAACAGAGTTGCTGTTCAAAGTGAGAACTAGAGCAGATAATTTGTTGTTGTTAATTTGTAACAAATGTGTGAAGTAGATATGGGGCCAAAACAGAATTTCCAAGATGCTTTGCCTCTCTGCTGAAAGGAGCTAGATAGAGTTCATTTCCTTTTGCCTTTTTGAGTTCAAGGTCCCTGTAGCAAAGAATTCTATATTTCTGTATTTATGGTTTTTTACCACATGGCAAGGTATAGCTATGATTCTTACTGTGGCAGCTAGAAATAAATAATCTGTTAGACAACTCTTACTGAGCTGTCTCTGCTGACATAGTGCTTAGAGTTTGAGAGGCTCTCTTTAGTACAGAATACAGTATCAAGTAAGCTTTGCCACCAGGCCCTATTGCCAATTTACAGACTTTTCTATGGGTTCAATATACTCATATTCTAATGTATGATCAGGATGTCCACAGTCCCTATTGGAATCATCCTTTGAACCATCGATCCCCAGACTTGAGTTTAGGGATTACTGCTTGGTCAAAGTTACATTTCATCAGTCTAACAATAACATCTTGAAATCATTACTTTTTAAAAGCCCTACAGGTGATGAAACTCAAACAGATTTGGTAACCACTGCTCTAAAGTAAATATATACTTGAGTTCAGGCCTTTGCCATGGAAACATTCTCTGCTGGAATGGTATCACTTACTTTGTGTTCCAAATGCAACTTGTTTCTGTTTACAGGAGAACATGTGTGAAAAATAAAATGGAACTTAAAATCCCTAAATAAACCCAACATACTTTTATTATGCTCAGTAATACTTGTTATTAGAATTTAATGTAATTTTTACATCATTATTTATTACCAGTGGGCTCATTATACCAAAGCCCACAGTACGAAAGATTTGGCTATCATTATTCTGGACTGCTCTCAGTCTGGAGCAGAGAAAGTTCTAAAGACAGACAGCCACAGGTGTTGCCTGAAATAGAGCTTACCTAAAGGCTGGGTTAAAGGTATAACTCTAGTTTTAGGTATCTCTGGTCTTATTCATTTTTTCAAGCACATATCAAATACCATCTATTTTCAGGCACTATATAGTGTACACCAGTATATGAAAATTAGATTTAGTCCTTGACCTTGATGTGTTCCCATACTACCCTAGGGGCACAGATATGCATGTAAATAATTAATTACAGTACAGATATTTGCTATTGTTGGGCATGGAGAGATGGAGTGAGTCAAACCCTCAGGAGGACTGGGGGTGGGAGGTTGCTGGCAAAGAAAATAACACTAATCATCACATAGACTCCAGTCACTCCAGCCTTTGTCCAAAAGCCATGTCAGGAATATTTAACTGTGGAGCAGATTACCTGGGCTCATCTAAAGCTTAACTCATTATCTGTCCTTCTCACAGAACAAAAAAACTGCTTCTAGACATGCATTCCTAGATTGGTGATTGGTACCCCTCATTCCTACAGCCTCCCCTGTCAGAATCTTAGAAGGCATCCCAGTCTTCTTCATTCCCTCTGGCCAACCAGTAATCAGGAACTGTCACTGTAATCTCTGCATCCTCTCGTCTCTCTGTTCCCTCCAAACACCGCTAACATTGCTGCCTCCATCTGGACACTGCAGTAGTCTCCCAACTGGCTGTATTCCCCATCTGGAGACTTGCGTCTTCCCAACCCACTCTCCCCAGATCAGTGTAAACATAGGAGTGGCTCTACTTCCTAGACAGGGAAAGGTCCAACTTCCTCAGTGTATGTGTAGGGTAAGAGTGCTAATGCTTAAGCCAGATTGCTTGGATTCAGATCCCGGCACCACCATTTACTAGCTGTCTAGGGAAAGTCACTTGGCCTCTAAGTGCCTTAGTTTCTTCAACTATAAAATAGGAAAAGAAATGGAATCTCTGTCATAGGGTTATTGTAAAGGTTAATTGGGTTAATAATGTACATATAAAGGGTTTAACAGTGCCTGGCACAGAGTGAACCCACAGTGGTGGCATTCATGGTGCAGTAACACAGTGTGCATGCCAGGTAATTAGAGATGACCAGGACTCCTCTTGCCTTCTGGAGATTAACAGTCTGAAGTGGGGAAAGAAAGACATAGGTAAACAAACTACTTCTTTTAATCAATGCTGTTATAAATTTGAGCATGATGCTAAATGATTAAGGAGTCAGAACACTAAAATCTTGTCCAAAAATGTTCTATTAAAATTTTTATTCTCTGGGGGCGCCTGGGTGGCTTAGTCGGTTGGTCGGCCAACTTTGGCTCAGGTCATGATCTCATGGTTCGTGGGTTTGAGCCCCGCGTCGGGTTCTGTGCTGACAGCTCAGAGCCTGGAGCCTGTTTCGGGTTCTGTGTCTCCCTCTCTCTCTGACCCTCCCCCACTTACGCTGTCTCTCTCTCAGAAATAAATAAAACGTTAAAAAATTAAAAATTTTTGTTTATTCTCTGAATAACATAGTAACTCAGTTTCCCAAATATGACTTAGTATCTCCTAAACCACAGGTTCCTCATACATGATATTTGCATACTTAACGATTTTGTTCCTGTATGCCTTTACAGTAACCACATGCAATTTCATTCTACCATGTATGAACGTTTAGTTTCATTCTCTTAGAAATAATTTGAAGAAAGAGAAACTAGGCATTGAACATACAAAAGGGAAGAGGAATGAACCACAGAAGAATATTAGAGAGTTTGTAGTGAAACATTAGGAAAGAATACAGTGACAGAAATAAACTGTACTCAGTGGTTTTTGGAGGATGTGGGCTACTGAGATTTGTGTAAGAGTTGCTAGTGGAGGTAGTATCAGGGACACAGCAGGACACTGGCAGAATGCAGAGCAGTTCAGTGTGGCTTGTAAATATAGGTCTATTCAAAAAAGCACTGAAAATATACATTAAAGAAAAACACAGATTTGGGAAAATGCCTTTTGGAACTAGAGTCAGAATAATGTGGTGTTTGAATTTAGGCTTAACTTACTGTGTTTAGGCCACTTGATTTAACTTTTCTAAGTCTCAGTAGTCTGATCTGGAAGATGAGGGTTATAATACTACTAACTGAATAAGGTAGCTAGAATTAATTGAGAAAATGCCCTGAAACCACACTGAGAAACCACCTCACACCATTCAGAGTGGCTAAAATGAACAAATCAGGAGACTATAGATGCTGGCGAGGATGTGGGAAAATGGGCACCCTCCTACACTATTGGCGGGAATGTAAACTGGTGCAGTTGCTCTGGAGAATGGTGTGGAGGTTCCTCAAAAAATTACCAATAGAACTCCCCTGTGACCCAGCAATAGCACTGCTAGGAATTTACCCAAGGGATCCAGGAGTGCTGATGCATAGGGGCACATGTACCCCACATGTACCCCACTGTTCATAGCAGCACTTTCAACAATAGCCAAATCATGGAAAGAGCCTAAATGTCCATCAGCTGATGAATGGATCAAGAAGAGGTGGTTTATCTATACAATGGAATACTACATGGCAATGAGAAAGAATGAAATCTGGCCATTTGTAGCAACGTGGATGGACCTTGAGGGTGTTATGCTGAGCAAAATAAGTCAGGCAGAGAAAGACAGAGACCGTCTGTTTTCACTTATAAGTGGATCCGGAGAAACTTAACAGAGGACCATGGGGGAGGATAAGGGGAAAAAATAGTTGGGGAGAGGAAGGGAGGGAGGCAAACGGTGAGAGACTCTTGAATACTGAGAACAAACTGAGGGCTGATGAGGGTTGGGGAGAGGGGAAGGGGGCTGATGGCCTGGAGGAGGGCACTTTCTGGGATGAGCACTGGGTGTCATATGGAAACCAACTTGACAATAAACTATATTTAAAAAATAATAAAGAAAAAGAAAATGCCCTGAAGCCCTTTGCTGGGGTAATTTCCAAATATCAGACACCTAGTAATGTTAGCTCTTGCTATTAGTGAGGATTAATACATTGTTTTCTACAATTAGGCAAAATGAATTTACACATATCATTCAAATTTGGGGAGAAGAGTGTAAGACAGTACCTGTTATTTTCTAGATGGTATGTAATGTTTATTAATGGTAACTTTATTAAGAATATGTGCTGTCTTTTGTTGTCCAGTTATAGTGGATGTAAAATACCCTTTCATCAGTTTATTATCTATTTCTCTTTCTCTGTCTTATTTTTACCATGAGAGTTTAAGTTCCTACAGAATTTAACCTGCAACTGAAGAATTGTAGATGACCAGAACTCCTAGCTTCCATTATGTAGTTTAATAAATATAATTGTTGGTAGCACATCACTTTTGTTAATAGTGCTTCTAACGTGTTTGTATGTTTTTAAATATTCTCTCTGTTGTCATGTCAAATACCACCTTTTCTGGTATTAAAATAATTTTACGGAACTAACATAAAAATTCAATTTAGCATACTTCAGTATGAGAAGAGTATTATGAGTGATGTATTAGAGGATGTGTCCTTTGGGACACCTTCCCACCCCAGTTTAGTGGACTTTCCTGTCCCCACGTTCCCATAGACCCAGTACATTTTCCATCTCTCTCTCTTTATCCTTTCAGTTTATTTGTACTAACAAATTGCAAGCACTTTAGCCTTGGTGATAAGGATCATGTCATGCAACGTTAAGCAGAAAAGACCAGCACTCAGTAAATACTCAGCTGATTTTTGTTAAGTGAGTGAATGAATGCTTGTCTAGTTCTCAGGCCATGGTCAGCAGTGCACCATTAACTGATTCAGTGAATTATGCAGTTAAGAAGGCCTTTAGAAATAAGGTAAAGTATGATGAAAATAAGAAATAAAATGAATAGTAGGCTAATTCCAAACACTTTTCTGTGGAATAACTGCCTTTCTTTATGAAGGTTTCCTGCCCTTCCTCACATGCTAAATGTCTTATCCTAGTTGCTTAGTTACTAACTCCTAAATTTCCAGCTAAAGGTGACTGGTCCAGTCTTTCCCTCTGGAGCACTGAAGAAGGCTCCTGACACACCTGGCACTGGTTTGAGGCGTGAGTTCAAAGCTATAGACCTTACATGACTCAACTCTCAAAGATAATATAGATGATGTTAGGAAAATGAATAATATACACAGGAAAAAATGTTTACTGTATGTCTAGTAAATGATCATTTATCTCTGTTCATAAGAACTTGAATTATGATACATAATTGTGTAACAAGCAAATGATAGACATAAATCAACATCAAAAATTACCACCTGGGCCACCCAGCACATGCTGTGTCGACCCAATGTGAGAGCTATCATCTTTGCACATAACAAATAACCAAACAGGAAAGAGTTTGCAGGTGCAACAGGAAGCAGCTTAAGACTGGCCTGGTATCATCTGGAACCTCAGTATATACCATTTACTTCCCGTAGTGTGATGACTGTCAGCCATAGGTCACAATCAGGCCATAGAACCTTAACCCAGCATGTTGGAGCCTTCCCCTTGCAAGTACCCCCGGAATTGCTGCCACTGGCCAGTGTCCAAGAATCACGGAACAGCTGCTCTGGCAAATGGGTTTCCCCCATTCAAGCCGGCAAATGGGGAGTTGGAGCTGCTTTGCACAACTCTCTGCCTCTAGGTTGCAGAATCTATTTAAAATGATAATAAAGTATTGTACTCTCTGGCGCTGTATTTTTCCTTTTGGAAATATATACACACCTTTAGGATCCTTTTAATGCAGGAGGTGAGAAATCATCCTTCTGAAGAGTTGATTTCAGCTTTTTCTTTTTTGTCTTTCTTTTTCTTGCTTTTGCTTTTGCTTTTTCTCTCTCCCAGACAGTAAGGATTGTATCCTGGAGCCGCTTTCCCTGCCAGAAAGTCCAGGTGGCACCACCGCTTTAGAAGGTTATCCATCTGTGCCTTGTATTTTCTGTGAAGAACATTTTCCTATGGATGAACAAGACAAACTTCTGAAGCACATGATTATTGAACATAAGATGGTCATTGCTGATGTCAAGTTGGTTGCTGATTTCCAAAGGTAAATTTTGCTTTTGGCCATAAGAGACTTAGGTTCAGTATTCATAAAGGAAAGGCATAATTTATATATAAGCTTATATATAAAATTATTCCTATGCAAATGTGAAAATTCATATTCTTTTTCATGTATTGTTAAGAACAGGGATCCTTGGTTGGAGCCTGTCAAGCCCAAAAGGATATTGTCCAAAGAACTCTGAGCTTAAGGGCTACAATAAGCACTTTTCTGGTTTTCTGACAAAAACCAGGAAAAAAAGGGGGGAGGTAAGGGTCACTCAACAAGCCAAAGGCTTCACATCAGTCATCTGAGGTACTGAGGGGAAGAGGATGAGAAGGATGAAGAACAGATAGAGATAAGTGGTTCAGGAACTGCCAACACTGGGCATGTGTGAAATGTAGGAACCTCACCTGTATAACTAGGACCCAAAGTGAGCTAAACTCTAATGTATGAGTACCAGATTTAGAATATCCATACCAACAGACAGGTAATATAAGCATACTTATTTTTTTCCAATTCCTAATTCTTAGCAGAGAAATGCCTTTTCTTAAGCAAATGGAGTGAAGTGGTTATGTTCATGTGTTATTAGTTGACACTTGGAAGTGTTTTCCATACCCACGCTATCTTGATAGCTAACTGATTTTGTACAGTTACTAAAAGCACACATTTTGGTATAGCTGGCGAGGACCCATTTTTAGATATTCTGCCCTGATTTCTCCACCAAACATTGCAGTAGATGTTGTAACATCTCTGCATCTGAACTCTTGATCTGCCAGACCACATCATTCCTAGCAAGCAACTTCTTTCTTATGAGTCTTGCAAAGCAGCAAGCTTTATTACTGAGAGTGGACTACAACACCAAGCAGGCCTAGGGTTGAATGCACACTTGGTGACTTCCTAACCACGTGGTGTCCAGCAAACTGCTTAACCACTCTAAGCATCAGTTTCCTCATCAGTAAAAGAGGGTAACACTGACTCACATAAGATTGTTGAGTGTTATATAAAACAGGTGCTGTATATAGCTAGTATCTGTACCTGTATCAGCTAGTACCTGAGACATCTTTTATATTCAATAGAATGTAGCCAAAAATTTTATTACAAAAGATATATTTAAAATCTTAGTTTTCTGCAACTTTAGCTTGAATTTTCAATAGGCATTTATGCTGTTCTGAAAACCTAATTATCATTTGTAAAATATAACTTTTGAGAAAATTTAATTTAGGATCCTTAACACTCTAACTTTGAGAATAAGTTTGTTTTTCAGTTGGAATAGCCAGAATGCCCATGGGGGTGTTGTTCTCTAGCCCTTCATGTTCCTCTTAGTTGCCTAGCACCAATACAGAATGTCTCTTGAGTGCCTTCTGTATTAATATTGTTCCTGTATCCACTCAGCATTGCGATTTTTGAGTAGATTTTGGTGTTGCCTGGTCAGGAAGCAGAGATAGAACCAAATAGCGAAGGAGAATTATATGCATGAGATATGCCACCAACTGGTAGAATAAACTAATTATTACATAATTTCAGAGGAAGTGCTTCATTCTTCTCATTCTCATTCCTTAATCTTTATTTTCAGTTAAAATATTTGTGCTTTTGTATGTGTGTGTGTGTCCTGGGAGTATTCTGGGAGCTTCCTTATATATATTTATCTAGTTGTATATAGTCAATTCTGTTTGTTTTGTTTTAGATACTGCTTGGGCTAGAGATCTTCGAATTCTTTTTTTTTTTTACTTTTTTTTTTTTTTACATTTTATTTATTTTTGAAAGATGGAGTAAGACAGAGCGTGAGTGGGGAAGGGTCAAGAGAGAGAAGGAGACACAGAATCCAAAACGGGCTCCAGGCTCTGAGCAAGCATTCAGCACAGGCCTGAAGCAGGGCTCAACCCCACGAACCGTGAGATAATCACCTGAGCCGAAGTCAGACACTTAACCGACTGAGCCACTCAGGTGCCCTAGAGATCTTCAAATTCTTACCAAGCAACCATTGCCAAGACTGTCAAATGAAATACTCTTTTTTTATGTTTATTTATGAGAGAGGGAGAGAGCACTTGTGCATGTCTGAGTACAGAGTAGGGGCAGAGAGTCCCAAGCTGACAGCAGATCAGAACACGATGGGGAGGGGGGGGTGCTTAGTCTCATGAACCATGAGATCATGACCTGAGCCAAAATCCTGAGTCAGACACTTAACCAACTGAGCCACCCAGGTGCCCTGAAATATTTTATACATCTTGTATCACTCAGCTTCTCTTTGATGACAGTCTTTTCTTTTAATCTCCTTTATCATGTAAATACAAATTCTCCCTCAGGAATCAGAGAAAAATATGGTGATAAACCAGTGATAATAGAAAAACATTAAGATTTTCTTTCTCCTAAAATCTGTGAGGAATATCTAAATCAGAGTTTGTATTTTCCCTTTGTACTTATGTATGATAGCTAAGTAGCTATATCTGTACTATTCTCTCTTTTGTATCATGATAATAATCTCATCAGTGTGTGGGCAGGAAAATCAGATTATTTACTATGTCTCAGACTTAGAAGTCAATAATTAAATGTTGGAATCCGTCACCCTCTAAATGCAGTTATGCAATAAAATAGGTGCTTTAATTAAAAAGAAAAAGGTACAGGTGTGCTTGGATGGCTAGGTCGGTTAAGGGTACAACTCTTGATCGCAGCTCAGGTCATAATCTCACAGTTCGTGTGTTCAAGCACTACATTGGGCTCTATGCTGAAACCACGGAGACTGCTTGGCATTCTGTCTCTCCCTTTCTCTCTGCCCCTCCCCCCCACCTCTCTCTCAAAATAAACTTAAAGAAACAGAAAAAGAAAAAATACATAGCTGATATATATAAGTGCTTTCTAAATAAAGTATGTGGTTAACATGTACTTTAAATTTAGAAACCTAAGTTTTCCTTGTCAGCTGTCCTAATAAGTTTCACTCTTGTGGTTAGTACAAATTGACCAAGAATGTATATAAATAAATTCTATTGCTTTTAAATATTTTTTAATATATCCACTCTCCTTTAGATAATACTGTCCAACTATTTAAGGAAACTAAAAATTCCTCTCCAAAACAATGTAAACATTGACTGTTAGTGGTAAGAGTTAAGTTATAATCTTCTCAGTGCCGCCTGGGTGGCTCAGTCAGTTCAGCGTCCTACTTGAGTTCAAGTAATGACCTCACGGTTTGTGAGTTCAAGCCCCACATCGATCTCTGTGCTGACAGCTTAGAGCCTGAAGCCTGCTTCAGATTCTGTGGCTCCCTCGCTCTCTGCCCCTCCCCCACTCTTACTCTGACTCTCAAAAATAAACAAAAAAAAAAAATTTTTTTAAGAGTTAAGTTGAAATCTTCTTAACATTATATGACTTTTTCCTAACTTCAGAAAAGTTGCTGGTGTGTGTATGTGTATATTTACATATATATATGTATTTATGTACATGTGTGTATATATGTATATATACATATATAACTTCTCAAGAATTATTTCTTCTTAGTACAGTAAGTAATAAAGATGATAAATAATAGATGAGATAAACTATTCTGTGCTTTACAGGAAAGAAGTTATAAATTTTCATGTTAAATATATTTAACAGTTTCTTTACTGGAAAAAAGTTAACAGTAAAACTTTCTCAGAGTAAAACAAAAGTAAAAATCTTTCCTTTGTGGGGTGCTTGGGTGGCTCAGTCAGTTAAATGTCCAACTTTGGTTCAGGTCATGATCTCATGGTTCATGGGTTCAAAATCCTCATTGGGTTCTGTGCTGACAGCTCGGAGCCTACAGCCTGCTTAAGATTCTGTGTCTGACTCTCTCTCTGCCCCTCCCACCACTAGCATTCTCTCTTTCTCTCTCTCAAAAATAAATGTTAAAACAAAAACTCTTTGAGCCATATACTGTAGTTATTTATACTGAGCTATTTGCTAGCTTTATTTTATTTATGTAGTAATAAAATTTTTCTAGAAGATAAATGCTAACTCCTTAATTCTTACCCCTTTCTATATTAAATTCCACTCATTCAGTGCTATTTAATTAACAACCATATCTCAAATCTTTATGCCTCTGTCAGTAAGCCCACCAATTACAGTGAGAGGCTGGACAGGCAAGATTACTAGGATTTTTTCATGAGACAGTTCAGTGAAACATGATTGAAATTCTTTTAAAAGAAAAAAGTATTTGCTAATGACCTAATAATTACTTGTATGGCTTTTCATTGAAGTACAAAATGCTTTGATTACTGTCCTCCAATAAAGAGTTCATTCCATGTGTCATTTCTTGGCTGCCTTTAAATATTGAGTGACTGCAGGGACACCTGGGTCGCTCAGTTGCTTAAACATCCAACTTCACCTCAGGTCATGATCTTGCAGTTCATAGGTTCAAGCCCCACATCGGGCTCTGCACTGACAGCTCAGAGCCTGGAGCCTGCTTCAAATTCTCTCTCTTTCTCTCTCTCTCTCTCTCTCTCTTTCTTTCTCTCTCTGTCCCTTCCTTGCTCGAACTCTGTCTCTCTCTCAAAAATAAAAATAAACATTTTTTAAAAATTAAATATTGAGCGACTGCAGGGACGCCTAGGTGGATAAGTTGGTTGTGTCTGACTTTGGCTCAGGTCATGATCTCACACTCATGAGTTTGAGCCCCACATCAGGCTCTGTGCTGACAGTTCATAGCCTGGAGCATGTTTCAGATTCTGTGTCTCCCTTTCTCTGCCCTTCCCTGGCTCACATTCCCTCTCTCTTTCACTTTCTCTCTCTCTCTCAAAAATAAACATTCTTTAAAAATTTTAATAGAGAAATAATAAATATTGAGTGACTGTAATTGTAGCTTTAAATAGAGAAGTAAGAAAAAAATGAAGAAGAGATGGACTAAATAATTCCTTAACATTGACTATCACCCAGATAGTCTTCAGTGGAATGTAGTCAGGAGTGAAGAACCTCTCCATGTATTTTAGCAGTAGCCATGATGAAACTTCACATCAAACTTGACCCTCGAGTTGTTGTTTTTTTTAACTCCATTACCTCAACACCCGCTTCCGCTGTATGGATTTGATGTGTCATGAAAATAGATGGCTGTGTAGTACAGTTTGGAAGAACAATACATCTTCTATTCCTGACATCTCTAGTAGAGGTTCTCCTGTGTTCCTTCATCCCTGGCACCACTTTGCAATAGAAAATATCCTAAGGGGAGGATTTAAAAAATGGCTGCAAATGTCATTTTTATTTTCTTAAGTCTTCCCTTGCCTTTTATTTCTCCCTTTTTTTCTCTCCCCTAATCCAAGGGAAGGGGCAAGAGGGTTTAAGCAACTACTGGCGAATGGAAAAGATGAGAATAAGAGTAACTGTGTAAGATACTGAGGAGTGAGTGGACAGTGCTGTCGCTGCCCCACGTGACCAAAGAATAATGTTTCAGGGGTGCCTGGGTGGCTCCGTCGGTTAAGCGTCCAACTTCGGCGTGCATTCAAGCCCTGCATCAGACTCTGTGCTGACAGCTAGCTCAGAGCCTGGACCCTGTTTCAGATTCTGTGTCTCCCTCTCTCTCTCTGACCCTCCCCTGCTCATGCTGTCTCTCTCTCCCTCTCAAAAATTTAAAAAAAAAAAAAAAAATTAAAAAATTTTTAAAAAAAGAATAATGTTTCAGCCTTTTGTAGATATTTTTCTTCTTTTTGTATATGTTGATGGATCCAATATGCACTTGCCCTCTGCATCTGACACTTCTCCCATGGAAGCCAACAAGCTAGACATAGGGTCAGTATTTATGGCTTGAGGCTGAGTTGGAGTCTCAGATATGTCATTTTCAGATCTCTTAAGATAAGGTCTAACACTATTCTGTAAGGAAATACTTATACTTACTTACTTAACCATCCAGGTCATCAGTATGGTTGTACATGAGGAAAAACTAAAAACAGTTTTTTATTTTCATACATTATTCTTTTACTTATTTTCCTTATATATTCTATACTCAGTGTTGTCATCTGTTTATATTTATATGTGTCACAGTTCTCTTTTTCTCTCAGACCTCTCTCCCAGCACCATTTTTTTTTTCAAATACATGAATGCCCTTTCTGTAGAGGACCATGGGGTGGAGACAATGTTAAGAAAAAGGGAAGTAAGAATAAAAAGGAGACAAGATTTTGAGAGCTGAAGTCTACTTAGAGAACCTTACAGGAGTTTTTAAGGGCTCTTCTACCTTTTAAAAACATTTCTTAGGGCACCTCGGTGGCTCAGTCGGTTAAGTGTTCGACTTCAACTCAGGTCATGATCTCACGAGTTCGAGCCCCACATCAGGCTCTGTGCTGACAGCTCAGAGCCAGGAGCCTGCCCCAGATTCTGTGTCTGTCTGTCTGTCCCCCTTCCCCTTCACGCTCTCTCTTTCTCTCTCAAAATACATAATTAAAAAAGAAAGTTCTTGTTAACCTATTATGTGCAAAACATTGCTAGTTGCTATAACAAGCCATTTAAGGGGTGCCTGGGTAGCTCAGTCAGTTAAGCATCCGACTTCGGCCCAGGTCATGATCTCATGGTTCAAGAGTTCGAGCCCTGCGTCAGGCTCCACAGTGACAGTTCAGAGTCAGCTTGGGATTCTCTCCCCTTCTCTCTTGGCCCCTCCCCTGCTCATGCATCCATATCTACTCTCTCTCAAAATAAATAAACATTTAAAAAATAAAATGTCCAAATGTTTACTGTCTGTTACTAAATCTATTTCAGTAAGTTCCATCCCTTTCACAGGTTTTCTTTCTCTGTTCTAAGATTTTGGGGTTTTTTTATTGTATTTATCTATCAACCATATAGCCTGATAAGCTATATAATCATCGTTTCCATCTTCTTTCTCCCCACAGAGGAGACCACATTCTCTTCTTGGTACCATTTGATAATGAGATTGCAGTTGCCAATAGAAATCTTGTTAGGTAAATAGGAAGATGAACAGCTTGTTGAATCCTGTCATCTTACTCCTTTTTTCATCAGATAATGCACGTCTGGGTGTTATGCTTTACTTTTAAATTTAGCCAGTGTGCTTCTTGTGTCTGCTCAACAGATACAAGAATTGTAAGCTTAGGGGCGCCTGGGTGACTCAGTCAGCTAAGCGTCCGACTTCAGCTCAAGTCACGATCTCATGGTTCGTGGGTTCAAGCCCCGTGTTGGACTCTGTGCTGACAGCTCAGAGCCTGGAGCCTGCTTCAGATTCTATGTCTCCCTCTTTCTCTGACCCTCCCCTGCTCAAGCATGAGCTTGAGCTATCTTTCTGTCTCTCTCAGAAGTAAATAAAGCATTTTAAAAAAAATTTTTTTTAAGAATTGTAAGCTTAGCTATTTTTCCAAAGGTCTGCCTCATTTCAGACAGTGTGCACAAAATTTTTCTGTCTTATTATATATGTATTGAATTTAGACAGACTTCTCATTGCATTATTATTTTGCCTTCAGTTCTTTTTTGTGGGAAATCAAATAGCTATGTCCTGGTTAAGGAGATTATAGGGAACGCATTACACTTCTTTCTCTGCCCTGAAAACAGCAGACCAGTATCTAGGTAATGCAGACCAGTACCTAGTTAATATGTATATAGGGGTTGTGTCCTGCCTGTTCTCATGAACTCCTTAGACCATATTATCTTTGAAATATCTTGTTCTCCACCCTGCTTTTGGCATCTGCTCTTTTGTAGTCTTAGGAATACTTGTTTTTTTGCATTCTTTCTATACTTTCTTGCTGGCACATAGCCACTGACATATTGTACAATGTTTTCCCTATGATGTATGCCTAATAAATACGGGAGCCTGAGAGCAGCTCTGAGAGACTTCCCTTTGCCTCCCTCTCACCTCTTTTGTGGAGTCTTGAATAATCCATCCATTTCTGCCATCCTTGGCCTTGCTGGACAAAATTGAAAGCTGAACCTATAATTGGCAACCCTGACATGATAAGCCAAACCCATACTTTTTATGTATAAGATGACTACCCAGTTTTCAATTTATTGGAAAATGTGTGATAAAGCCTGTTTAATCATTGTTGCATTTTAAATTCACATAAACTTAGACGTGAATTTGGGGATAGTAAAGTTTAATTATTTCCATTCCTTTACAGAGTAATTTCATTTCATTAAATATTTATTTCATATTTCTACAATGTTCTACTGCCTTCCCATTTACAAATTTTCTAGCAGTTATCAGTCAACACTTAATTTATTGTTTTGGGAAAATTAAATGTTCTTATCACTCTAAAGTAAGTAGTATATTGAGTCTTGTTACCATCCTTTCTTTTTGATTATTCTAAGGTACATTTTATATTGGAGGAAAAGGTTCTCTGAACAGCCTGTTACAGATTTTTGTAGTGTGATAAGAATCAATTCCACAGCTCCACTTGGTGAGTATACATCTTAGCTATTATCTTTTCCCTACAATGCAAAGATTCAAAGGAATAATCTTACTTTCTTAAATTAGAATTCTCACTTTCATGATAGATAAAATTAAATTGCTCTCTTTATGTTGCCTGACATCAGTAAAGCTAAAGCAGAACTATGTGCCAGAAGAGAGATCCTAATAGACAGACATATATATATGTTTTTTAAAAGAATAACTCTTTCGGGAAAAAAAGATGATAAATATTTCTTGTTTACTTTCCTGATCTCTCAACAGAAGAGCAAGACAATTACTTTTTGTTATGTGATGTTTTACCAGAAGATAGAGTACTTAGAGAAGAACTTCAGAAACAAAGGCTGGTAAGAATTGTGTTAGAGGATGAACAGTATGTTGGAAATACGTGTCAAATCACTTTTGGGGTTTTTTTGAGTTTTTTTCACTTTTTAACCTGTAAACTTTTCTATACAAAGGAAACAATACACAAAGACCTTAAAACAGAAGAAAACTATACACTTGATTGAAAATGAAAGCATTTCATGTTAAAAATGCAGTGAGAATTTTTGCTTTGTTTTGCTTCCTGGATTATCTCTAAAATAACAACAGGGCTTACACATTTTAGTGTAATTTTAGCTGCCTGGCACATGCTAGGGTTCAGCAGTTGTGGAAAAATGCCCTCAGCTAAAATTGAGTTGAATTAATTAACTTTTTTTTTTCCCTCTTCTTCACTGGAATGTGCTATGCACTGGCACTTCTTTTATTCTCCTTATGAATTAAGTATATGGTTTGATCATAGTAGCCTTTCTCATTTTCAGCCTTAATCATCAGCAAGCCTATTTGAATATCTCAGCATTTTTGATCTTTAAAAAAGGTAACTATATATAAGTATACATATAAGTGTACAATTTTTATGGTCATAAGATGAACAGAAATTGACTCATTTTTTAAAGTTAATAATTTTCCTTGAAAGTATGCATTTTCCATTATTTGTGATTTAGTCTCAACTGTTACTTGAAAGTGACTTGCTCTTCCTTTAAGGGTTACCTTTTAAGTGTTCCTGTGTCTTTGTATTGGGCTAGATAATGTTATGAAAGAGAGCTGTGACTTGAGTGTTTGTGCTAAATTCTCATGACATCTAAGAAGAAAATAAATGCAACCTACCATAGTCCTAGAATTTAAGAAAGTCTTTTGAAGCACATTATATTTTATAAACATCCCAAATGATTATTTCTCGCATAAGGAGAGATGATATTGTTGGATGCTGATTTATATGTAAGAAAAATTAGGCTTTTACTATAGCACCAAACCAGTAAAGAAACAGGGCTTCCCAAGTTTTTCCTTCTTTCATTATTGTAATGTCTTAAGAAACCTACAAAACAAGAATGAATTTCCTGTTATATTCTATGGATTTTGTTTGCTTATACTTACTCATAATTTTTTATTGCTTTGCGTTTTTTCACTGTTACTCACAGTGGCCTTAATGAAGAATGATCAAACCGACATAATCCTAGTGCCCCCCGCCAAGGATTTCTTTATATCAAACCCTACTGCTTCACCCATTGTTATTACTCTTTACATAGAATCTTTACTGTATGTCTACAGATAGATTCAGTCCCTAGAAATATTATGTCTGTAAAATTTAGGTGACCTTTTAAGATTCTGACACTAATTTCAAAATGTATTTTGTTTTTGGGTTTTTTCCCAAACCACTAGTCAGTTCTCTTAACACCAGCTGGGTGTCCTACAATTCAACTTAATTCTGACATTATCTGCCCAGAGATAGTATCAAGTTCCACAGGTTAAGGGCTCAGTCCCACAAAACTGTACACCACTTCAGATGTCACTCGTAAGTCCAGGTTGTTACCTGTGCTTCTGACCCATTGACTATAAATCAGAGGTTTCCATGACCTTCCCTCTGCCAACCACTGCTGCTTTGGGTTGATTAATTCACTAGAATGCTCACTCTAGGAAACTAGTTTACTCACTAGATTATCTGTTTATTTCAAAAGATATCAAAGAATATGAGTCAATAGCCAGCTGAAGAGCTACATGGGATGAAGTCCCAAGCAAAGGAGCTTCCCTGTAGAGTTCAAGGCCCAGCAAGATAACACATGGATACCTTCTGGTTCATCAACATGGATGCTCTCCAAACTTTGTGCTTTTGGGTTTTTCCTGGAGGCTTTGTTACTTACATATGACTGATTAATTCATTGGCCATTGGTGATTGAACACAGTCTCCATCCTGTCTCCTCTCCAAAATTCCAATCCCCTAATCACATGGTTGGCTCCACTGACCACCATCCAAAGAAAAAAAATGCAAGGCATGGTTCATGTCATAAAAAAGCATACAATCTAGAGGAAAAAAGGCAAATATTTGTTCTTATCTCAGTACTGGAGATGATAGAATATCTTATAGAGTTTATGAAGATTAAGTGAGATAATTCATGCAATAATTTAGAACAAACAGTATCTGCCACATAGAAAGCACTCCATAAATGTTGTAGACAGATAACACTAATAATACTGTGTCTTAACAATGAAATGGATTTGGGTAATTGGAGAGTTGTAGAAATGGGAGGAAAAGTACACGTGGATCTAAATATTCAAGATGTCAGGAAAGTTGGTTAAATCTAATCTGGCTGTGGTAGAAAGATTTTTGGAGGAGTTTGGGATGGATTTAAAGAGATGTGATGGAATTAAACTGTGGAAATCCTTCAGTGCCAGGAACATTGACTTTGTAATGGAAAAGACCCATCCATGTCTCCTCGCTGTCTCTGGGAATGAAGTAGAGAAAGATGATTAACAGAGCTATGTAAAAATCCACTTAAAGGTGATAAATCCTGGCAAAGAGCAGACCAACTTGGAGATATGTAAAGAAGCTAACCATTACTGGTTGCCAGCCATATGCCATGCCTTGCCTTATGTCCTTTATAGCCACCCTGTGAAGTAGCTATTAAATGCTGTCCTGTTGAGGAGGAAACTGTGACATAGAAAGACTAATTTGCCCAGGATGACCTAGTAAACAGGAAGCAGAGCTGAGGCTTTAAACCAGGTGTGCCTGATACGTGCCTTTTTAAGGAGTGCCATGACAGTCTTGTAGTAATTTATTCAGCTTCCCATATGTCTTACTATTATTCTAGACTCTGGGAATTGCTCTGTCATGGATGCTCATGGTCTGACAGGTCAGGGTAGGGAAAGGATTCAGGCTAGCAATGGAGTTTAGGGACGGCAGAGATTTACAATAGGCTATCATTGGGAATCATAGCTAAAGGATGAAAAAGAAAAGATTTGCCGGAAAGCAGGAAGACAGGCTAAATTTGCAGTCATTTAATCACAATTTTATGCTCTATAGTGTAGAAACATGAGGTTGGTGTGGGTGATCTTCCTTTAGGACTTTGCAGTGATGACAGAATATCTCTTTTTTATATATAATGAGCTCTGCATATCAGTAATAGGCATTTCCAGAATGAAGTCCAACTGATCAAATGGAACAGCTTTCAGCAAAGGCAATAATACACCTTCTTTCTTCCATAGAGGACAAGAACTCTTTTTTTAATGTTTATTCTTGAAAAAGAGACAGAGCATGAGTAGGGGGGCAGGCAGAGTGAGAGAGGGAGACAAAGAATCTGAAGGAGCCTCTAGGCCTCGAGCTGTCAGCACAGAGCCCTATGGGAGCTCGAACTCATGAACCGAGAGATCATGATCTAAGCCGAAGTTGGACACTTAACCGACTGAGCCACCCAAGTGCCCCAAGGACAAGAACTTTTTCAGCCAGTTTTAAGAATATGCATTGGTGTACCATTCCTGCAAGGTGCTTTGTCATCAAGTATTGGAACTCTTGAAGAGGTTTATGACCTTGGTCATTCTCCTCCCTCTCAGAACTCCTCCTAGGAGAATTATACACCCAGAAGGCTGTTACCCACTCTGCCACAGCCTGACAGTTTTTCCTTAGTTTTTCCTTATTTCCTATTTATTGTATTTTATCAAACAATTTCTCTTCATTCATCAGAATTTCAGTCTAGCTTCTGGAAAATATAGTTTAAACAAATCAAGCTGCTTTATGATAATAGATATATAATCTGTGTTTAAGTGTACTCAGCTTAGTATCAGTAGCATCTCAAGTCCATGAGGGAGGACCCTCAAACTAGAGTATTAGTGTGGCATTTGCTGTCCTGATTTGCATTAGTGGTAATTTGCATATGGATTTTTCTTTGATATTAACTCTTTCATTTGGAATTCTCAGTAAAGCACTACAGCTTAAATACTTTTGTATGACTTGAGTTCATGTTGACATTGTAACCTCTTTGAGGGCAGCAGTTATGTCTTGTATTTAAGTATCCTTAAGTAGTACTCAATATATTGCTAAGTTCATATTGGTGTTTTTCCCCAAACTCCATTTTTTTAATTCTTATTTCTGCGTGAGTAGCTAGAGGTGAATAGAGTCTAACTGATTCACTTTAGGTTACTATAGCAGACTTAAGACTAGAACCATATTTCTTTTTCCATTTTCTTCTAGACCACTGGTTCCTTGAGACATTTGTAAGTTTCAGGTCTATTCCCATTTCTCATTCTGAAAAGCTGAAATTCTGTTTAGCACTTTTGGAATTTTTTTTTTATATGTATTCAGAAGGGAACTACAGAATTAGGAATGATTCTTGAGAGTTTCATAGCTTGTGTACATTCCTTTCTTAAGGTTTCTTCTTTAAAACTGTTCCCGTGATCTCACCATTTTACCTTAATGTCCTCCAGTGACTCTCTACCTTCTTTTTTCTTCAGTGGGTGTATGTTAAGTTTCTCAAGGTCTTGTCTCTCATCCAGGCTGTGTATTCTCTTTACTACCATTACACTAACAGCACAAATATTGGTGCTGGTGTAGAGTAGGCAGTTGGAATAAATACCTGTTGATTGAGTTTGTCTGTAGTTTTCATTCTGGCTCACTTCTGAACCCCAATTCTAACTATCCATATTATGTTAAACTCCATATGGATTTCCAATAACACCTTAAGTTGAATGTGCCTAGACCTGAACTTATTTCTTTCTTTACTGAAATTTGTGATTTGCCTGTTTTCTTATGTAATGATACCACCATTCTCCTACTCACTTAATTTGGAAATTGCTAGAAACATCTTTAACTCCAGTCAGTTCCACCTCTGAGTCCCATATCCACACCCTTCTTTGTAATCCTCATGCCTTTTATCTTACCCTGTCAATGGACTCACCTCTCCAGTCACTGACATTGCCTCCAAAATTTTAAAATATATAGCAGATCATTTCATTCTCTTCTGCTGAAACCTCCAATGGTCTTTATCATTCATATATCCTTAAGATTTTCTGGATTAAGTCTGTATTGCCAGTGTCTTTTACCTTTCAGTTACCCAATGTCCAATTCATTAATTTATTGAATTAATATTTGAATTAATTATTGAATTAATTAATTATTCAATTAATTATTCAATTAATTTATTGAATAAATATTTATTTTGCAGCAGTGTTCTAAATGTTGTTGCTATAGCAATAGATGAGATAGGCCACAGCCCCTGCCCTCTAGTAAAAAACTACTTGTCTCACATTTACTCAAGTGTATTAGATACTTTCTGGACTCTGCTTCATCAACCAGTAATGCCAGCACCACCTGTCCACCTGTATAAATAACATACCCCTCAAGATATTGCTTAAATGTCACATTTTCCACAAAAGCTTCCCAGATGCCACCTGTCAGAATTAATAACCTCAGTTGAGCTCTTTAAATGCACTATTTTATTTAGCTTTTCAATTATAGCTAGTTGTTTAAAAATCTGTCTTCATTACTGGAATAGATGCTTCTTAAGGGCTGGGACTGTCATGTTTACTTTGTATCTTCTCAGCCTTATTCATAAAGGTTTAATTTAAAGGGCACCTGGGTGGCTCAGTTGGTTAAGCATCTGACTTCAGCTCAGGTCATGGTCTCATGGTTCGTGAGTTCAAGCCCCATACATCTGCACTGTTAGCGCAGAGCCTGGAACCTGCTTCAAATTCTGTCTCTCTCTCTCTCTCTCTCTCTGTACCTCCCCTGCTCGCACTCATTTTCTCTCACAAATAAACATTTAAAAAAAAAAACTTCAATAAAGGTTTAACTTAATTTTACTCTTCAAGTATTGGTGAGATATTTCTATAAAACCATATTGTCAGATATCCCTGGTTTTTATTTATTTTTTTAATGCTTTTATTTTTGACAGAGACAGACAGAAAGGCCATGAGCAGGGGAGGGGCAGAGAGAGAGGGAGACATAGAATCCAAAGCAGGCTCCGGGCTCTGAGCGGTCAGAACAAAGCCAGACATGGGGCTTGAACCCACAGACCAGGAGATCATGACCTGAGTCCAAGTTGGTCACTCAACTGACTGAACCATCCAGGCACCCCAAATTTTTAAGAGATATAAAGTATCAAGGCAGACATCTTTAAACACTGCATTACACTTTAGCATTAAAAAGCACTAGTTTTTCAATTTGCCTATGGAAGATGTGGCATTTGTAAGCTCTCAGTAGTCAGATAAAACTTTTCATTAAATTGGGATGAGGGAAAACATCCATTTAACTGCATGGAAGTTTCTTTGTTGTGTTGGTTTTTTTTAATCACAATTATGAATGTCAACTTAAGCAGTCATTTATGACAACTATAAATGTTTTGTGACAATTATAAAAAAATTTTAATTTAAAAATTTTGGGGAGGATTTTTGTTGTTTAATGTTTGTTTATTTATTTATTTACAAACAGTTTATTGTCAAGTTGTTTTCCATATAACACCCAGTGCTCATCCCCACAAGTGCCCCCCTCCGTGCCCATCCTCCCTTCCCCCCCCACATCCATCAGTCCTCAGTCTTTGTAAGCATTCAAGAGTCTCTCATGGTTTGCCTCTCCACCTTTCCCTCACCATTTCCCCCCTTCTTCTCCCCCATGGTCCTCTGTTAAGTTCCTCCTAATCCTCCTATACGTGCAAACATATGATATTTGTCCTTCTCTGCCTGACTTATTTCGCTCAGCATAACACCCTCAAGGTCCATCCATGTTGCTTCACATGGCCCGATTTCATTTTTTCTACAATTTCTACATTTTCTTCATTTCTACATTTGCCATGTAGTATTCCATTGTATAGACAAACCACATCTTCTTGATCCATTCGTCCATTAATGGACAATTAGGCTCTTTCCATGTTTTGGCTATTGTTGAGAGTGCTGCTATGAACATTGGGGTACATGTGCTCCTATGCATCAGCATTTCTATATCCCTTGGGTAGATTCCTAGCAGTGCTATTGCTGTGTCATAGGGGAGTTCTATTGTTAGTTTCCTGAGGAACCTCCACACTGTTTTCCAGAGGGTCAGTACCAGTTTACATTCCCACCAACAGTGTAGGAGGGTGCCCGTTTCTCCACATCCTCGCCAGCATCTCGCATTCTCTGATTTGCTCATTTTAGCCACTCTGACTGGCGTGAGGTGATATCTCAGTGTCATTTTGATTTGTATTTCCCTGATGAGGAGGAATGCTGAGCATCATTTCATGTGTTTGTTGGCCATCTGGATGTCCTCTTTGGAGAAGTGTCTGTTCATATCTTCTGCCCATTTCTTTACTGGGTTGTTTGTTTTTCGGGCGTGGAGTTTGGTGAGTTCCTTATAGATTCTGGATATCAACCCTTTATCTGATACGTCATTTGCAACTATCTTTTCCCATTCCGTTGGTTGCCTATTAGTTTTGTGGGTTGTTTCCTTTGCCGTGCAGAAGCTGTTAATCTTGATATGGTCCCAAAAGTTTATTTTTACTCTTGATTCCCTTGCTTTTGGGGATGTGTCAAGTAAGAGGTTGCTGCAGTGGAGGTCAAGGAGGTTGTTTAAAAATTTTTGTTTTTAATGCTACTTTATATATTCCACCTTGCCCCACAATAAAACAACAAAATAAGGGGCGCCTCAGTGGCTCAGTCGGTTAAGCATCCGACTTCAGCTGAGGTCAGAGCCCCGTGTTGTGCTCTGTGCTGACAGCCAGCTCAGAGCCTGGAGCCTGTCTTCAGATTCTGTGTCTCCCTTTGTCTCTGACCCTCCCCTGTTCATGCTGTCTCTTTCTCTCTCAAAAATAAATTTTAAAAAAATTTAAGGAAGTTTTAACAAAATGAAATTCTGTATCTATGACTAAGATTTTTTTTCCTAGTGCCACTTTTCTTTATAGATTTCTAGTAAAAGGTTAAATTACTTTCTATGGTGTAAAAGTAAAAAGTCAGTTTACATTTAAACTTTCCTTCCATGATTCATACCCTTGTAGGACAAGCCCTCCAGGGCTAGAATAACCTTCCCAAATATAATGTGATATCCCCCCTTGAATTGTAACATTCTTAACAATCAACATAGATCAAGTTAGCAAAAAATGACCACTGAGTGACTTTAAACTTCAGATTAGTTAATGTTTCCATTAAGGAAACGTAAACCTAGCCTGAAACTATGCTAAACTGAATCCTCATGTTAACCACTTTGAACTCCTTCATCAGAACTTGGAATTTACATGGCATTTTTTTATACACATTGGCTCTGTGAGACCCGTTAGGCAATATCATTATTTCCTTCTAGATAGAAAAAAACAGGGTCAAAGATGTTGGGAGAAATGTTCAAGGCCACACTTATCTACTGAATACAAAAGGAAGGGAAGCAACTCAAACTTTTACTAACCCCGCAGGCACCATTCTTTTTCCAGTTGTACCAGGATCCTTTGTCTAATGTGATCCTACTTCTGAAAGCAAAAGTGACATTTTCTAAATTGACATTTGTTACAACGAATAAAATTGGATGAATGAGATTAAAAATACATATGTAAATAAATGTTTTGTTTCTATTGCTAAGATTTTTTAAGAAAATACAATTTCTTTATTAAATCAATGGTAGATAGTAAGTGCCTATTCCTTTGGGCCTAAGCTTGTTACATTTTCTTTTAAAACTTGAAGATCGTGTGTTTTCATAGTTTCCCCATCTTTAGAGAAACATAGGGGTATACCTGACCTTGAGTTTATCGAAGAAAATACTTCCTCTGACAGGTTATGATCTGTGATCTGCTATGATCTTATGATCTGTGATCTGCTGATCCGTGCTGTAACTCTCTCCTCTTTTAGTGTAAGACATGGGTATTTTGTAGTCTCCTATAGCCACCTTTCCATTTTTAAAGTCTTCCTCTTTTTGTCTAGGCTAGATTCCCTCATATCTTTAGTACAAACAGAAATGCTTTTCTAATTCTCATGTGTTTAACTCTAGCAATTATTTTTCTTTCTGTACTTCTGCTTTTCTTTTTTTCACTGAGATGGTCTGTTCCATCTAATGGTTACCTTTATATAATTTTTTTCTCTAGCAGCTAATTCTTTTAGATGTTCTGTCTCTCCTGTCTCCTTCTTTCTTTTCAGAAGCTGCCTCATTGTGACTCTAAGTAGAAGAAAAATGCTGTCTTTCTCTCCTCCATAGCAAGCAGATGGTTGTTGCTGTTATCATTGCAGTTTCAGAAGGGGTAGGAGGTGCTGATGTCTTTCAAAAAGGTGGAATATTAGTCACATCAAACCTCGTGGATTTGTGGGAGTATATATCATAAACCAGTTAAGAAATTTCTCTCTGGCTTTTTTGTTTTACTGTCTTGCTTTAGTCATTGACGTGTCTTTTCTCATTTATTTATTAAGATCCTTGATATGATTGTCAGAGGTAACTTTCTATCAGCTTTCATAAAATGCTGACAGCAGTGGATTTTAGTGTTGTATTGGATTTTATTGACTTTGCTTTCATCAGTAGTCCTACCTCTATGTGCAGAGATGTGTTTTAGTTAAAGTATAGTAAGTATCCTGTATGAGCATTGCTACCATAAATTCAGAATGTTCAAGTCATCAGATTCTGGCAGACAGGTTAGTCTCCTGGGGCTAAATAGCACTTTTTGACACTTAAAAAGGAATTCTTTAGGGAGAATGAGTAGCTTTTTACTTGATCCGTACTCAGAGGACTTCTAACATAATTAAGTTGCAGGCAGATTCTGTTCTGAACATGGTTGAAACTGTACATCAATATCTTTACACAAAGTTTATTCATTTCCATTTTACTTTATTAATCAGACTTGTTCTTAAATAAGTGGAAGTTTACTGAGACTTTTATACTTTAATTTCCTCATACTGGGTTTTTGTATTAGATAAAGGATGTGATAGAAAAAATAAGCCTTTAGGCAAAATCAGAGTGAGATCAAAATGAAAATGCCCTGCTTACTGTCAGAATAGGAGAAAAGGCAGAAGGAACAAGAGATGATGTTATTTATCCTTCCTGTGTTTGAAACCATTGGAAGACTATTTCAATAGTTTATATGCTACTTGCTCATTCAACTCATGTAACTCTAGCAATTGAAATTTCCAATACTTTCACATTTATTTAGAATAAAAATCCAGACTCCTTACCAAGACCCCAAAGAGTCTAGTGCCTGTTTCTCTTACCCACTCTGATCACTGCTTCCAGCCACAGTGGCCATGTCTCCATCTCTGTTCCTTACACACACCAAGCTCTGTCCAGCATGTCTCGCTGTTTACACTTGCACTTGGTATTTGCTCTGCTTGCAGTACTGTTCTCCAAAATCTCATGGTTTTCCTGAAGAGGAAGGGAAGAGTTTTTGGAGAAGCTGATACCTGAGGTGAGCTTCTAGAATAGCACTGCAGACAAATGAATGCTTTGGAAATGCTTTTAGAATTCACATGACTGAAGTGACTTGGGAAAAATTGGTTTCCGTAGAGGATTAGCTTTAGCTATCAGCTACAGTGTAGACCCTCAAAACTTAATATTGACAGATTAATTTACTGAAAACTCTTTTCTTAGTGAGTAGGAAAGATTTTAAACTATTCTGAATTCCAGATTATAACCAAAAAGAAGTCATAGGTTGCAGTATCCAGTATAATACCACACCTTTAGTTAACCTTTGGGAAATTCTTGCTGAGTAAATGGCATTTGTTTTAGCCAGCTGGAGTGTTCAAATCACCTATTTTCACCAATAAATAAATAACCTTCTATATGTTAATTTCAATTCATTTACTCCTTGGGAATGGAGGGCAATAGAGAACAGGAAGTAGATAGCAGACAAACTTCCACGGTCTCTTTTATCACCAAAGATAGCTGAGGTACCATTCTCCAGGTCTCGATGTCAGTTTCTCAGAGGAACGCAGCCCAGAATCCCCAGTGCTGTACTTAGAAGCTGCAAATGTTCACACTCTTAAAAAGAAAAGGCTCATCATTGTTCCATATGTATTAGGGGTTTTGCCATTTGGTATGCAGTCTGGGTTCTGATACTATAACCAAGTCACTTCAAAAGAAAGCAAGTACTTTGTGACTCATTTGTATCAACAGTACAGACCTTTTTCTGCATCTGACTGATGCAGGTTTTAATATTTATTACTTTCCTTTAAACCTCCATTTTGTTGACTCTACTGTTTCATTTTTTTTTTTTTTTTTACCCTGAACCTGTACTGATGGCTGAAACTTAAGAAAATCTAAATTCTAGGGGCGCCTGGGTGGCTTAGTCGGTTAAGCGTCCGACTTTCGCTTAGGTCATGATCTCGAGTTCGTGGGTTCGAGCCCCACGTCGGGCTCTGTGCTGACTGCCAGCTCAGAGCCTGGAGCCTATTTCGGAGTCTGTATCTCCCTCTCTCTCTGACCCTCCCCTGCTCACACTGTCTCTCTCTCTCTCTCTCTCTCTCTCTCTCTCCTAGAAATAAATAAAAATATTAAAAAAAAAAAAAAGAAAGAAAGAAAGAAAGAAAATCTAAACTGTTCCAGGATTGATTCTTCTTCAGGGTTTTAACTCCTCTAAGATATCTAAATGCTCATGTTATCATCTCTCTCCTTGAGAGTATGGTCTTCTGTAATCCCGTCATAAGTGAAAATAAATAAATAGACGCACTCTGGACCTTTGATGGTCCCTGGGCACCTTAGGGGAACAGAATGCCCAAGGGGACGGTGTTGCAGGTCTCCTTGGCAGCCTTCTTTCCCTGCTTTCATCCCGCCAGGCTGTGGCCAGACAGACACTATCTTTTAGGAAGATAAGCTTCATCTCCCTAAATGTCGAATATCTTAAATATTTATTTTTTTAATATTTAAGTCTTTTAACACCAAAACACATGCCTATAACTTTCTTGAATGTTCTAGGAAGAATGCATCATAGAACTTGCTTGACAGACTGGAAGGTCAGGTCTCCTGGGCCTGTTTTCATATCCAGCTCATATACCACTGAACACTATTGCACACTTAGAAAGAACTCAGGAATAATATTTTATTTCCCAGCATTCCTGCCCAGAGCCCCTGGCAGCGGCATGCCTCTGCTTTGGAGCAGTGCAGGCTCTGGGTCCTTCCCCCAGCACATTCTGGCTTTTGCTGAGAGCAGGGTTTTATGCCTGCTTTCCACCAGTGGGCTGTTGTTCACACTTCTTCCCCCTTCTCTGTCTTTCTCCTGAGAACTTGGAGGAAACCTGTGGAAAACGACTGAACCCTTTTGTGTCTGGTGTCCCCAGGGACTTAGCCTTTAAAAATTCTATAAAATTTCAGCTGTTTTCTTCTACTTGCCTTTTCCTCCCATGTTCTGCCAGAGGGGAAATAATTTGTGTGTCTCTGCCTCTCCTCAGACAGGTTTATCACCTTTTGGAATTCAGTTTGTTTCGTTGCCTTGTGACTTCAGATTTTTTTCTTTTCCTTTAAAAAAATAACAGCTTTATCGAGATATAATTCACATAAATACAATTCACCCTTTTAAAGTATACAATTCCAGGGCGCCTAGGTGGCTCAGTTGGTTAAGTGTCTGACTCTTGATTTCAGTTCAGGTCATGATCTCACATTTTGTGAGTTTGAGACCCACACTGACAGTGCAGACCTGCTTAGTATTCTTCCTGTCTCCCTTTCTCTTTGCCCTCACTCATCATGTGCATGTTCTTTCTCTCTCAAAATAAGCAAATAAACTTTAAAATATATATAAAGTGTAAAATTCCATGGTGCAGGTATATAGATTTTTAGATTCTAAGTAAGGAATGAAATCTTTTTTTCTTTTCCTTTTTGATTATCCAGCATTTTCTCATTGTAATGATATTCTCTGTGGCTTTCTTAATACTAAGCAGGATAGCAGAGGAGAACTTCTCCTTTTCCCTCTGCTTTATTTTAATTACTATCTTAGTGATTAAGTGCCACTTTTGCCTAAAATAGATGCCTTTTCTTTCACATTGTTCAAAAAGACACACACATGTATTTCCTATTAAATGACAATTGACCCAATTCTAAAATCTATTCTTGTTTGGTACCCAATCTTGATCTTTTAACCAAATTATTAATGTTAAGCATATCAATAAATTGCTGTTTTTAGTTATCTTGGTATATACATTTTGCCGGAAGTTTGTCTTAAGAAGATATGCTAGCAAATTACGTCATTCATTGCCAGGTGTTATTGGGTAATTTTCTGACAACCCCCCACTCACCCACCCAATCAGGGCAAGGCAACTGGTAACACCTTACTTAAAATTTAATCCATGTTAGGGGCGCCTGGATAGCTCAGTCGGTCCGACTTCGGCTCAGGTCATGATCTCACAAGTTCGTGGGTTCGAGCCCCGTGTCGGGCTCTGTGCTGACAGCTAGCTCAGAGCCTGCAGCCTGTTTCAGACTCTGTACCTCCCCTGCTCACACTGTCTCTCTCTCTCTCTCTCTCTCAGAAATAAAGAAAACGTTTTAAAAAAAATTTAATACATGCTAAAAATTCTGTGACCATGACAAGCAAAATACAACTTTAGAGGCCAGTAGCTGGTGTTGGGATGGTAGGAGTGTGGATTAAAAATGATTTCTTAGAGGAATTTTTATCTAGTGTGTGGCTATTCTCTTGAGTCATTTCGACAAAGAATTAAATGACTTGTCATGCAAGCTCCGATCCATGTTTAGGACTATGCAGTTTCTATGAGGGTGTCAACTGAAATATCTCCTGATTACCTTCTAAGGTCTTTGGCTCTGCATTGAAGCAAGAGTTGAGAAAAGTAACATTCCAGGTGCTTAACTAGAAAGACAAAATTCAAGATTATTACCAACCAATAATAATAGAAACCACATTCAGGGGAAATTGTTTCAGTTCAATAGTTTTCTTGGTAGACCTAAACTTTCAGTCTCCAATCAGGAGGAAGCTGGTATCTATATACCAGCTTGTTGTATACTTGTATACAACAAGGAGCACCTGGGAGGCTTAGTCGATTAAGCATCTGACTTTGGCTCAGGTCGTGAACTTGGGATTTGTGAGTGCGAGCCCCACATCGGACTCTGTCCTGACAGCTCAGAGCCTAGACCCTATTTTGGATTCTGTGTCTCCCTCTCTCTCTGTCCCTTCTCTCACTCTCTCTCAAAAATAAATAAACATTAAAAAAATTATATTGTACACAACAACCCTCACCAGTCCCTCTGCACTTCACTGAGTTTGGAACGTGCTTTGGCATGAGAGTGAGCTTGTTTTGAGGATCATTATGAGAAATAGTCCATGTTGTTTGGTCTATTCATTCTAAGTATATTGTCCATTATATCACATTGTATACTTATTGTCAGTGACTTCTAGCTCCCCAGAATTAAGCCAAACTTCACAAAGCACAACCCAGCCCCCCAAGACTGTCCTTATTTTAACAGCAGCCACAGTTGGGGGATCTCCTGGCCACCTTTACTTCTGATCAGCTGGTTACAAACTCAGGGGTTCCCACGGCCCCACAATTCCCAGATGTCAGGAAACCACTATACTTGTGATTACAATCTTGTTATTGAAATAGACACAAATCAGAACCAGGCAGAAAGATACATAGGAGGTATCTGTGAAAGTCCTAAACACAAAGTTGCCATCATCTCCAGGGAAGTTTTGCCTTCCTAGCACATCAGTGTGTGACAATACACAGAGTATTGCTAATGAGGAGAGCTAATGAGTATTGCTAACTTTGGTGTCCAGAGTTTTTACTGAAATTTCATTAAGCATGACTGACTGAATTGTTGACCACATAGCTGAACTCAATCTCCAGTTCTCCCCCTCTTTCTGAGGTGAGGCTGAGCTCAAAGCCCCAACCCACAGAGTGGTTGGACTTTTTGGCATGGCAGCCTCCATCCCGAGTTATCTCATTAGCATTAAGTATCAGGTGCTGTTAAAGGCTCACCCCGAATAACAAGGGCAGTAACCACTCAAGAAATGCCAGGGGGCTGGAGGTTACCTCCCAGGAAAAGGGACAAAGCCAGCCAAACTCTTGTACAAACCCTCATCTGATCTGTTTACCCTTTCTAAGAAAGCTGATAGCCAAATTTGGGATCCACCTTTAGGTTTGAATTAGATTGAGTGTGTGCATACTTGTACGTACATATTTCTTTTTATTTTTTAATCTTCAACTTATGTGCGCATCCTACCCTATTTTATTTTTCTTTTACTTTCATTTTATGTTCTTTTGTTTCATAGCAGCCTGGAATACTTACTAGGCCAAGGTGGAGGTGTAAATGAAATAATCCCAAAGACCTCAGAGATAATCCATGGTTCTGGAAATAGAAAGCAGGAGGACTAGAAGATTTCCACTGCCTTCCTTTGGAGGCTTTGGGCCGCCACTCTAACTGTAGTAGGGACATTTTTTATGTCCTCTGTTGGAAGAGCTCAGCTGAGCTCCCCAACTGAGAATGCCTAACAAGTTCCACTGTGCTTCTGCCTTTGGACTAGTTTGGGGAGGAACCTTAAGAGTGTTCTGTGTTCTCTCACAGCCACTCACACAGCCGTTCAGCCAGGAAACTCCCTGTGAATCCAGTGTGTCAGTATCTATAGAATGGTTTTGATTATCTGTAATTTATAACATCAGCCTTAATTTTACTTCCTTATGGTAATGCAAGCTATTTCCATTGGATTTGTTATTCTAAGCTTTAGTTTCTACTTTCCTATATATAAATACTTAACTAAATTGAGATTTTCTAAATTGCTTTTTCCTAAATTGCTGATTTTTATAACTTTCAGGCTAACTCACATTTCCATTTTCTACCTATGTATGTCAATCCTGTGACTATTGAGTGCCATCTGCTATATCTGCTGTTTCATTAATGTTTCCTCTGCCTTTAACTTATGAATAAAGATGAAAGACTCTGCACTGACCTCTTCGCTACCATTCTTGACATTTTAAACCAATTAGACAAAAATACAGCTTGTTATTATGACTCTTTGCCTAATACATAAGCTGATCTTGTATTCTTACAACTATGGTTTTTATCCAAACCTATTTTGTAATGAAAATTTTATCTGATTGCATCAGATAAGTTTGAGAAGTTCAAACATATAACATCTGTGACATTCTCTTCATCCCTCTGTTCTATAAATCCGTGAATAAAATCTGAATAAATATCTACCCAGCATGAGATTTTTTTATTTAGAAAAATAAAACCACAAAGCAGGTAGGCTTTGATTTATACATCTTTGTAAAGCTTTGTATGGATTTTCTGTTAATAATATATTTTTTTGTCTGAAAGTGAGTTAAAATATATGCTACAACTAATCAAATACCAACCTTTACAAAAGAGGAAGCAAGAAAGAAGGAAAGAAAAAGCAAAACTCTTTTTCTTTATTGACCTCTGCTCTCTATTGATTTCATGTGCATGAGATTTTCCCCATTTTAATATTATCAAGTCTAGAAGAGCGTCATAAATCGGAAAAATGGACAGGAAGACTAGTTTTTTTGAGGGGAGAGGGGATTCTCTTCTCTTCCTAGACTTGATCATTTTAAACTGAGAAAAGTCTTAAGCAAATGAAATTAACAGAAAGTAGAAATGGAGCAACAAATGGGTTAAGTAGCTGCCGTGGGAGGAATGTCTGGAAAGGAGTTTAAAAAGAATGTGTGCTGTGGACAAAAGGCAGATCTTAAAGGAATGAACTTGGGTAAAAATTAAAGGAGTCATATGGGGCCTGCAAGATGAAGGATGACAAGGATACCCCAGAGTCTTTGTCTCTCTTACTGTGGTTCTAGATTGTGCGGATATACTAGTCCCCATGCCCTCACCCTGAGGGAGGGGCTCCAGAACAGAACAGCCCGGGTTTAGTTACTTGCCCTTAAAGTGATTTTCCTTACTGTCCGAACTATCCCATGCTGCCTTGAATGTACCAAAGTGTACATTAGACTCTCCTAAGAAGAATCAATTTTTATCACTTCTAATGTTTATAGTCAGGTTTTACAATTCAGGATCAGTTGATAAAACTTAAATTTCCTTGGCCAGAGAAAATGTTAGCTGGCTTAGTATCTCTCTGGTTTAGACTCACAAATCTTTTGTATTTGTGCTGAGCCAAACCAAGGAGATACTAAGTTGAGTAAGATTTTTCTTTAGCCAAATTTGGGTTATATCATCCCAAGCTTGAGAAATATGAGCCAGAATGGTGACTTTTAATGAACACTAATGGGTCTTCTGCACTGAAAACAGGAACAGGCAGAGAAAGTACATGATTGGCCTTACTGCACCAGTAGTGATAAATAGGGATCTTTATCAAGAGCTTTATTTGCTGGGTTTTTCTTTTTGCTGCTAACAAAGTTGTTGACATAGGGTTATGAAATGTGTTTTTTGTTTTGTTATGTTTTTGTCAAACAATGCATGTTTGTAAAAGTTCAGTTTCCTTTTTTTATTTGACTTGTACTGTCCATTTCATTTTTGATTGTAAGGTTCACTTAAACTCAAAAAGCAATAATTAAAATGTTCGGATACATCAGCCTTAGCCTTTTTATTTCTCTTTCTTTTATCTGTCTACTTGCTACCACCATAAAGCTGTGACCTTCATATACTTAAAAAGTTTGGGGCACCTGCGTGGCCCAGTTGGTTAAGCGTCAGTTAAGCAATTCTTGATTTCAGCTCAGATCATGATCTCATGGCTCAGGAGTTCGAGCCCTGTGGGATTCGATTTGGGGATTCTCTCCCTCTCTCTCTACCCCTCCCCCATTCATGTACAAGCACACACTCTCTCAAAATAAAACAAACCTTAGGGGAAAAAAACTGAAAAAGTTTGTTTTGTATTTGCTGTATATGCCTACAGTGTTGAGCAAGATCTTTTCATTCTGTATGTCAGAACTCTAGCATAGTCCATTGTTATAACCTCTGGAATCTCCAGTAAGCCTCACAGCCCCTGGAAAGTACTTCATCAGGACTCCTAGAGTCCTTCTTTTGTTCATGTACAGCTCAGTATTTGGACAGAGATGAAAAGAATCCCAGTATAGTAGTTCAGGTTTCTTCCGCTTCTCTTCAGCTCTCCTCTCTAGTACCTTGTCCCACAAAGTACAGTCGCTTTTTAGTGTCCTGACTCCAGTCTTTTTTTTTTTTTCCCCTACAACCAGTGAGGTAGCTCTACATCTCATTTGGGTTTAACTTCCTGTGTTGCAATTTGGAAAATACCACCCAACAGAAAACTGGCAGTGTATTATTTTCTTCTTTCATGAATCACAACCCAGTACTGTCTACCATCCAATGTCTGAAAACATAAAATAAATGAAGCAAGTTATTTTACAGAGGAAGAGTAGGTGGGCCATCCATGATTCCATCAGGGCTGAAGCCAGTTCATTGAATTGATTTTTATCATGGTAATTTCTTAATTTTTTTTCTTCAAGTGGATTAGTATTTCTAGATGTTTGGTGATACGTTTACAGAAATGCCACATGGAATCTATTAAAATAGCTTCTAGATATTAGCTCATTTTGATGCTATTCTCTAAATATTCATAGATTCAGCAGTAAATTTTATAAAGTTCCTATTTTGAGCTCCATGTTAGTAAAGAAGCTGGGAGTAGTATGCCAATTATAAGAACACCATAAAGACTTTCTTTTAACTTCAAGGAGTTTTCATATCCCTTCAGAAGACAAAGCAGGCAAACAGTTGACAAAGAGATGACGGGTAACAAACAGTAGAAATTGAAGTTGGCTGGATAACAGTAATATCCAGCCTTTCATGACTCATGCACAATTTGAGCTCCTTACATGAAGTGTCTGATTTAATCATATAAACAATTTTGTGAGGTAGTATTTCCACTTTTATTGTAAAAATGAGAAAATTCATGATTAAATAAGTTAAATAAAATATGAGTACCAGTGAGAGCCAGAGTTCCAGTCCAGGTCTGCTCAACATTTCAGAGTCTGAGCTTTTACCTCTTCTACTGTAGTCTGGAAATGACTGCATAGTAGAAATGGGAATCTTAAGTTACAGGTAAGAGTGTATAAGAAGCAAGAAGCCAAGAGAAATAAAATGACCTCAAGGAAGAACAGTGTGTGGAACCACCCTGATTGGAACAGATGCTACCAAAATGTATTTGAGTCGAAGAACAACAAAATACTTGTGTATGAAAATGTTTAAGAAACAACGGACTCTGGGTGATGATATTGGGAATGGTGGAGAAAAGCAATATAAACGAAAGTTCAAGTGAAAAATCAATCAGAACTTGATTACAAACTAAACTGAGAAGTACAAAAAGGAGCAATTCAAAAACCCTACCACATTTGTGTTTCGGGGTGCGGGGAGTGGGTCAATAATGGGAGTTGACTAATAAAAACAGGAGGAAAGCCAGGGTAGAGAAGGATAATGAGACCCAGTTGACCTTGAGTTTCCTGCATAACTATCCAAATGGAGTTTTCTGTTAGCATTTAACAATATAGACTTGGAATTTTGTTACAAAGACAGAAATGGAGAAATTTGAAATACTGTCAGTATTCATATACTCCTATTGTGCTTCTACCCCAGATTTCTCCTATCAGACTATAACATTTTTCATTAGCTAACTGTATATTTATTAAAGATAATATCAAATATCTGTTTCTATTTTACAGAAAGAAATTCTGGAACAACAGCAGCAAGAAAGAAATGATAAAAATTTTCATGGTATTTGTATGTTTTGCAATGAGGAATTTCTCGGGAACAGGTTTGCCTTTATGCATGTCTTTAAATATGATTGTTTTTCATCTGAAAACTCATCAAAACACCGATAATGGTTATATACATTAAGTTCTGTAGGATGGCTCAGGACCCTTTCATATATCACCAATAATTTTCTTCTGATATGCCTAACATCAAACATGGGCGTATAGTTGCTCTAAGCAGAATAGAGGAATAATTTTTTTAATTTTTTTTCTTTTACTTTCTTCCAACTTTTTAATCTCCAGTTAGTTAACATACAGTGTAATAATAGTTTCAGGTGTAGAATATAGTGATTCATCACCTACATACAACACACAGTGCTCATCACAGGTGCCCTCCTGAATACCCAGTACTCATTTAACCCATCCACTGCCCATTTCTCCTCTAGTAACCATCAGTGTGTTCTCTACAATTAAGAGTCTGTTTCTTGATTTGCTTGTCTTTTTTTTTTTTGTATGCCAAAAATAAATTTGTGTTTAATGTTGTAGGGCTTTCTAAATTGGCTGACAGCCAAGACCATGTACAACAAACTACTACAGACACACCCTTTTGTATTGTTAACCCTTTAGCTGTTTTTGATGTTTTTCTTTTGAATAATAAAAATGATGAAAATCTAGGGGTGCCTGGGTGGCTCAGTCAGTTAAGCGTCTGACTCTTGGTTTCACCTCAGGCCATGGTCCCACAGATGCTCTCTGCTGGCAGCACAGAGGTTGCTTGGGATTCTCTCTCTCCCTCTCTCTGCCCTTCCCCTGCTCATGCTCGCTCTCTCTAGGTTTCTCAAAATAAACAAACACTCAAAAACTGGGATATTGGTAATTCTTTACCACAAACTGACATACTATAATTCAGATCTAACACTAACTGCCCAGACTCAGGATCAGACTCTGCAGGTTTAAGGGCATCATTCCCAGCAAGACTGCCTCCACTTTAGACACGAGCCACAAGTTCTGTTGACCAACTGGCTAAAAACTCAGATTCTCACCAGTAATTTGCATAGTTCAGGAATTTACCACAATGACTCACAAACCTCAGAAAGTGGTATACTTAGGATTGCAGTTTTGTTATAAAGGAACAGCCAAGTGAAGAGATCAGGAACAGCCAAATGAAGAAATGCATAGGGCAAGATCTGGGAGGGTCCTGAACTCACAACTTCTATCCCCTTTCCTCAAGGAATCAAGACATGTCACCCACCCAGTACATCAAAGTATTCACCAACCAGGAATCGTCACTGAGCTTTGGTGCCCAGAATTTTAATGAGGCTTCATTATATAAGCATGATTGATTCAGTCATTGAATTTCATCTCTACAGTGTTCCCATCTCCAGTCTCCAGACCCCTTCTGTCTCTGTAGGCCTGGCTGGCTCAGAATCTCAACCTTAAAATCACATTGTTAGCCTTTCTGTTGACCAGCCCCCAATCTGAAGCTAGCTAGGGGCCTGTGGTGAGTTGCCTTCTTAGCATAACAAAGATAATCCTAAATTCCTGGGGTTTTAGAAACGCTGTGCTTGGGAACCAAGAACAAAGACCAAACAGATTTCTTTCTCGTACAACAGTTAATGTTTACAAAAGCACATCATTTTCTAAATTTTTTTAATGTTTATTTATTTATTTTGAGAGGCAGAGAAAGAAGGCAAGCATGAGCAGAAGAGAGGGAGAGAGAGAATACCAAGAACACTCTCCATTGCTACTGCCAGAGCACGACATAGGCTTGATGTGGGCTCTGCAGATTTGAACTCATGAAAACGTGAGATCATAACCTAAGCTGAAATCAAGAGTCCATCGCTCAACTAACTGAGCCACCCAGATGCCTCTACAAATGTACATCAGTTTTTTAACATTTTTAAAAAATTGTGTTAATGTGTATTTATTTTTGAGAGAGAGTGTGTGAGCAGGAGAGAGCAAAAAGAAAGGGAAACATAGAATCCCAAACAGGCTCCAGGCGCCGAGCTATCAACATAGAGCCCGTCATGGGGCTTGAACTCACAACCCATGAGATCTTGCCCTGAGTGGAAGTCAGACACTTAACAAACTGAGCCACCTAGGCACCCTGTTGTATATTGTTAGTTAAGTGAAGTGTCTGACTCTTGATCTCAGTTCTGGTCATGATCTCACAGTTCGTGAGATTGAGCCCCAAGTCTGGGCTCTGTGCTGACCGTGTAGAGCCTGCTTGGGGTTCTCTCTCTCCCTTTCTTTCTGCCCCTCCTGTGTATGTGCACTCTCTCTTTCTCTCTCAAAACAAATAAACATTTAATACATACATACTTACATGTTATGAAGTAGTAACCTCTAGGAACTGGAAATAGTTTCAGTGGCAACATTGAGTGGACAGCCAGAAAATACCATTTTCTGCCCACTTCAAATAAAGCAGTCTACAGTACTAAAAACAAACAAAAAAGCCTAACATGGTAACTAACATTATTGTCTGAAAAACATTGAAAAGGGGAAAGTAGCTTCAGATAAACTACTTAGTAGAATTCAGAAAAAGTTTTGATTGTAACACTGATGTTAAAACACCACTAATGAAGATCTGATTCTTTTATTGGTCAGTTGGAATAGAGAAAAATCTGTGCCAAAAGGCCCAATGAAATACTCCACAAAATACTAGTTTTATTCAAAGTTATCAGTAGTTAAGTGCTTAAACAGAGCATATTAACAATGAGATTAATAAATGTGATTCCTACATAGTTTTAAAAAAACCATTTTCATAGGGATGGATGCTTTATTTTATTTTCTAAAGGAAAAAACAGTTATTTTGGGGCCAGCTAAGTCTCTAAATAAGATAGATAAAATAAACTGTATAATATGTCAGTATACATAGTCTATCAATGGTTTGTGTACTAATAAGTCCCCAACAAACTCATCACCTGGCTGGCTCAGTTGAAAGAATGTGTGACTCTTGATCTTGGGGTCGTGAGTTCAAGCCCCATGTTGGGTGTAGAGATTACATACAAACATTATAAAACTCAGATTATGATAATGGCCCAGTGGAATAAGATAGTTTTACACATAAACATTTTTGCTATGTAAAACTTAGATAAATTAAAATTTTCCTTTTCCACATAAACTATTCAACAGGTTGATCATTGTGCATTCAGGTTATCATAACCCTTGCATATAATTAGATGTGTTACTTGTGGGTTCCAGATCTCTGTCCAATAGTGAGCTAAATGTCTCTGATTACAGACATACATAGTAGGACATATTTCCCTTTGGCAGTTGTCTCTTCCTCCTCCCCATGATAAATTAGAAACATCAGCAAAGCACATATTTTTTATAGTTAAAGGACGGAAACCTAATTCATACATATAGTATATTCTAGTCCGCTGACAAATAATGGAACAAATTTGGACTCACTTTGAAGAACTCGTGTGATTTTATGTATACTTAAATACTTTATAACATATCACTCTTTCATAGCACAAAAGTGTGTTGTAGTGTTTAACCTTTGCATGTACTTCTGATTAGTGTTGTCATTATGAAAATGCTATTCCTGATCTGATTTGTTACTAGATGATTTATAAATAGTATAAATTGCTCATATTTCTCCTAGATCCGTTCTTTTGAACCACATGGCCAGAGAACATGCTTTCAACATTGGATTGCCAGACAACATTGTAAACTGCAATGAATTTCTGTGCACATTACAGAAAAAGCTTGACAAGTCAGTATTTTTTTCAAGAAACATAACCTAAAGCTATTTTAATTTTGGACTCTGTTGGGAATTTTTTTTATTGTCTGTTGTGAATTTTTTAAAATTAATCTTATAGAAGTAATTAATTAAATAGAATTTTCTCACTTTTCATGTTGGAAGAGTTCACATTTTGCATGACAGTGTTCATTTTGTCTAGATTATATTGCCTTTTACTGTTTTTTAAATAAGTGTCATATATACCAAACAATATACATACCACAAAAGGTGTATTATATAGTGTAAAAGAGTATTCATTCTCTCCATCCAACCAAAGGAATAAAACATAAATTTCCTTGAATCTTTATATGTATCTCCCCATTTTTTAATTTTGTATTCATGATTCCTTTCCTTTACAGTGTAAGTTTTCACTTATTTAGCAAATATATTATCAAACTATTATATGTTATTCAGCTTTATATGAAACATAACATGCTATATGCATTCTTTTACCTTTTAGTATTTAATCACATTTATATATCATAACACTCCACTTTTCCTAAGGTCATATTCTGGTGACCTTGGGTATCTACAGCTTAGCTTGTTAAAATAAGGAAGGAAATTCTTTGTTCACTAAAATGGCTTTCAAAGCTCTATACACTTTTCTTTCTAGGACAGGTCCCAATATTTTTCTCTCACAACCTAGGTTCTTTTAGTTTTTTATTTTTGTTTTCAAATGAAATCTCTTTCCGCAATATTTGGAGCAATAACATTAAGAAAAATGTATTAATTGACACAGATCTGTTATTAAAAGTTCTGAATTCAAATTCTGGTACCAAAACTAAACTAAAACAAGTTTTTTCACTCATATTAAATGATCCTTCATTTATGAAATAATACCGGATGTATTTTCTAGCCAGATTAGCATAATGAATATCCATAAGTAGTTTATTTATCCCATAGAGTACAGTTATTTCTGTGACACAAGAAATGGTTAAAAGGGTGTTTAGTAGTGACGACACAAGAATTCAAAATTTGAAATAACTCCTTTCAGTCATTTGAGAGTTTTCGTTTAGAAGGGAGATTAGACATAACCTGTGTGACTCCAAGAAGTAGAACTCAATTGACTGCTAGGGAAAAGTTACAGGCAATATCAACTGTCAGACATGGGATGAGAAAAACATTTTGTTAGCAATCTGTTCATTTTCAGTAGAAAATGAATTGCAACAGAGAGGGTAAGTACTTGACCAAGTGCCACAGCTAAGTATGTACTGGAACTGGGAATTAAACCTTGGAAATCTACTCATGGGCTAACTTGTTGTACTCAAAGGAGGCAGCCAATGCTAGTTACCAAATCGCATAATTATTGGAAGAACATGCCTACATCTTCATCTTTAGAAGAGATCATTTGATTAGAAAAGATTAAAATAATTTTTGGATACTGACTGTCATGGTTTGAACTACATAGCCAAGTTGGCCAACTTAGATAACTGCAAAATAAACCACGCATACCTCCCACAAAGCCGAAGGAATAAAGTGAGAGGGTTTCCAACAAGGATGTCATATCCCGTGACCTAAAATGAATAATCAGAGGACTTAATAAAAAAAAGGGTTATTGCAGCACTATTCAAGAGACTTGTGTAATCTGTCAGTGTTTGTGTATTTCTTTTAGCTTACAGTGCTTGTACTGTGAGAAGACCTTCAGGGACAAAAATACACTTAAAGATCATATGAGGAAAAAACAGCATCGGAGGATCAATCCTAAGAACAGAGAATATGACCGATTTTATGTCATCAATTATTTGGTAAGGCTTTCTCTCCATCATTTAAACTTTGATTGCATTTCCACAAACAAATATCTTTCTAAGAGCTGTCTAAATTTTAAACAAGCCATTAGTAGAAAGGTCAAAATGCAATCGAGGGACACTTTCAAGCAGTGATTAGCTTTAAAATGATTAGTTTATAAACTGCAACTTGATTTGTTTTGTTTTTCATTTGCCAGAATTTTACACAGTAAAAATGTCATGTCTATAGAATTCATAGTGATCTTGAACAAAAAAAGTAATAATAAATATAAGGTACTTGGATATCCATGTATTCTCTCCCATTTGTGATATTATCTATTACCTTGAGTCCAGAGACTTCTGTATTCTCTCCAAAAAACATCTTTTGACATCTGGATGTGCTAAGTGTGCTTTGCTGGATCACTCTTTAAAAACAATCTTTTACTCTTCCCTTTCTCTCCATTAAAAAATCCTCCCTTCCCCACAAAAAAAGTAAAATAAAATAATAAAAATTATCATCTTCCTTGGCCAGCTTATCTCTGATGAAAATTTTAGAGAAACCAAATCATTTTACTAGGCAAGAGGACTTTTATTTGTCCAATAGAATGTAATAATGGAGTTATCATGTCAAAGATTTTAAATGTATTAAAAGCTTTCCTTGCCTAGAAACCTCAAACCCACTTGTTGAACTTTTTGGTTAAGAGAAGGTATTCAGTTGGCAGCACGTGTCACTAAGGGGTATTTAGAAATGTGAGAAGGGATTCTGATCATCACAGTGACCAGGAGTGCTAATGCCCAGCCTGCTCTGCTGAATTTAGGGGTGTACATAACAAAGGAGAAGGTCAACTCCTTTAAAGAAAGGGGTATGGAACTCTCCACTGGAATTAGAAGAAAGCTAGAGAGTTCTGTTTCTGACACATTTCTTAGGCAAATGGAAGTTATTTTGTCCTTGCAGTATGAAATGAGAATCCAAACTCAGTGGCCACAGAAGACATAATTGATTATAACCAACCATTTTATCTGTTGGACAGAAACAAGCATATCCTGAAATACGTTGGAAATCTCTGCTGGAGGGTGGAATTTTTGTCTGCCCTAACTAAACCTTATAGTGTTAAAATAAAATTCCCCTTGAGAAGCAAGTTTGACATGTATTTGAAGATTGACTCTGAGAGATTGCCATGATCTGCTACAAATGTTTTAACAGCTAGCTAAAGGCAAAAGCACCCGTTGAGTCCTTCAGTCTTCTCTAGAATCAGTCATTCATTCCTAGAACAAACGCTGCTTCAGGGCCCAACCCAGTCCAATAGGGAGTAGACCTCAGTGTTAGCTCTAAGAAATATCACCTACTGCAGAAAGCTGTGGAAGTAATTTAATAGTACTTCCTTCTGGGGATCTTTTAAAATGATATTCAAGAGCTAGGGACTAGCGGAACATTATATAGCTGCAGGTATTTACCTTTTGAGGAGACTTCAAACAGACTCCTCAAATTCTGCTGGCACGTTGAGAAAAGTATTGATACTTTATCCTCTGGGCATCAAGTAGTGTGTCTGTCAAAACTGAAATTATCTGCAAGCACCAGCTGTCTCCAGATGAGCATGCTAGATTATACTGCCCACTGACTGCCCAGATATCAGGTGGCATGAGTCATAGCCTAAGATAAGTGTTTCAAGAGAATATAAAGACTGTAATAATATATAAAATGAAAATTAAATCACTTTAGAAAAATAGTGATACATAGAAGTAATTTTTTCTTTTAACTAACAGCATTTGAGTACTTGCTGTGTACCAGGCACCATCTTGGATATTTATATTAAGTCATTTACTCTTAACCATATCCTATGTCACAGTTTTATCTTTATCCCCATTCTGTAGATTAGGAGACCAGGCACAGATCCTTTTCCAAGGTCACATAGTTAGAACAGGACACTTAACCTCTCTGTATATCCATATTCTAATTCTCTCTCAATATTTACAATTGAAATAATACTAGTACCTAACTCTTACTTTGTTGGTTGGTTTTTTGGTCAAGTAATGGTGATGAATTCATAATGATCACTTTCTTGACTGTTCTCTTTGGTACCAAACTAGAAAGTGATTCAAGGTCAAAGAAAAGCTGACTTCAACAAGCTCCTCAAGGACTCTGACCCACAACCTTAGCCTTTTTAGCCCTGTATGCTTTCCCACTGAGGTAAATAGGCCACAACAATAAGAATGATTTAGAAAACTGGGGCTCCTGGATGGTTCAGTCAATTAAGCGTCCGACTTCAACTCAGGTCATGATCTCACGGTTCGTGGGTTTCAGCCCCGCATCGGGCTCTGTGCTGACAGCTAGCTCAGAGCCTGGAGCCTGCTTTGGATTCTGTGTCTCCCATTCTCTCTGCCCCTGCCCTGCTCACTCTGTCTCTCTTTTCTCTTTCTTTTAAAAATAAACATAAAAAAATTTTTAAACAAAACCTAAAATATGTTATGATTAGCCATAGCATTTTGGAAATGATGTAAACTTCCCTTAGAAAAGAATTGAAGAGAGGCGCTTGGGTGGCTCAGTCGGTTGGGCATCCGACTTCAGCTCAGGTCATCAGCTCAGGTCATGATCCTACGTATGGCTTGTGGGTTCAGGCCCCACATCCGGCTCCCTGCTGACAGCTCAGAGTCTGGAGCCTGCTTTGGATTCTGTGTCTCCCTCTCTGCCCCCTCATGCTTGCTCGCTCTCTCAAAAATAAATAAATAATTTTTTAAATTTTTTTTAAAAAGGGATGGAAGAAGGTAATACAGTCTCTAAAGATGTAGAAGTGTCCTAATGTAGAGAAGTACCTACCAGAAATATCGACCTTAGTAATATCATGACTATTGTTGTAGATAAAAGGCATAATAATAGAATGAGTATATAAACAACTCTTCCTGTTATTAATAATGTGGAGTTAGAGAAAAATGAGACCCAGAAATTTCTCTTTTCGTTTTCTTTTAGACCCCATTACTGAAAATATTTAATATTTTATAAAAATCTTTAAAATGAAGAATAAACTCTCCTAAGAGTTTAAGCAATGAATAATGACATTGCTTTATTTTTAAAAACGGGGGGGAAAAAATACCGAGAGACATTCACTCTGTCTTCCTCTGAGGGAAAAGGCTGACCTGAGTGAGGAAAGTCAGCCAAAGAGAGAACTATTGTGTTAGTTTGGGTCTGCACACCCATTTCTCACATCCTCTTCCCTGCCAAGAATCACTTTAATTGGCTTTATACATTCTACAAACATTTGCGTGCCTTCCAGGTACCAGAAACTGGTAGAACAGGAAGAAAAATATTATAAGCAAGGTGGTTGATTTAAGTCCCTACTCAGAGAGTTTAGAAGTTGGTATGAGAGACAGATGTGTAAGCTCGTAATTTCAGCCCCTTGGAACGTGGTGTACAAAGTTAATGCTTGGACCTCTTCTATAGCACATTAATGCAGTAATTGAGTTGTGCGCCCACAGAGTTCCTCACCCCCACTCCAGACAGAATCTCCAGGCCAGCAGTGATGGCAGCCTCCAGGATATTTCTGGCAAGGTGCACTCTGATAGTCCTCACAGGTGAGAGGTGCTAAGGACAGAGGCTGGTTTGGGCTCTCCTCTGAGCTCGGCAAATTGACAGGTTCCTTTTCTTCCTTAGGTGAGATAATTTCCATGTTTAATAATTCATATCAGTTTTTGAATAATAACAGACTTGTAAATACATAAAAAGTCCCTATGCATAGTCTGGATTACCTACTATGGTTCCTTTCTTTGTTTTCTCACAAACAAAAGGGCTCAGTAGCTGGGAGAGGGATGGTCAAGGGGACAATTTCACAGGCGGTTTCACGTTCAGATTTCCCTGCCTCAGAGGGAAATGAACTGTGTACATCATCACTGAGTCTTCAAATCCCTGTTCCTAAGGTACTCATGTTTCAAGCTGTAAATTTTCCTAAAGGAAACTGATTTTGCTGTGGTTTTATCATTTTTTGATTTCTCTTTTTTTATTCTTAAAATATACAAAGCCATATGTAACAAAAGTAGGCTCTTAACCTGTTTTTCATAGTTTTGGTATAGTTCTCTCTACTGAAATTTTTAACATTTAAAACACTTCTTTCTCTGAATGTGATGGGTTTTTTGTGTAAGTACATAGAAGTTTGTGTGTGTTAGAGCAGTGGGGGTGCTGGGTGAAGGGGATTTTTTTTATGTTTTTCTTGTCCACCCTCTCATTGATCATAAACCATCTGATGCAAGAGGCTGAGGGGGTGTTCTGAACATCTTTACTGACATGCCTTCCAAACTTTGTTTTTCTGGAATTCTTTGCTTTCCTAACATGATTCATTAGCAGTCACAGCATCTTAATTAGAGAGTTCTGTGCTTTGTTTTATTTTTTTTTCTTCTTTTTGGGTCTTATTCCTATAATAAACCATATATATTTGACTGTACAGAGCAGAGCATTCTAGGAAAGTCTGGGCCAGTATCACGTGCAAATCACTTGTTTCCTAATACACTAATGAACACAAAGTTCCATTTTCCTCTCGAGTGGTAAACAGCTCTGTATTGCCTTGAAAAATCCCTTATGTGTTATACCAAATACTGAGAAAGTTGCAAAATAATGCTTTGAGTTTGGAAGTTTGATACTGAAAGATATTTTATGTCCCTTTGGCCAAAACATTTATTGATCAACATTTGCCCATATCACTGAAAATGGAAATAGATGGCCCTTCCTTGAATAATATCTTGCAGCAATGACCTTAAAGTACAAGTCCAGAGAGACCAAGTAATCCATGAAAGATTTAATTCATCACCAAAAATTCCAGCTAACAAAGATCCTGTTGGCAGTTTTGAGGCCATTCTTGGTGTCCATAATGAGGTTCAGACATTTCATGACAACTCTGGGAAATACATTATAGAGTCCAAATTAACTAATGACATTATGGTAAATCTCTGCATGTCTGAGTTTATGCATCATTTAGCTGATAGATAATGACAGCTTCAAAACCTCTCATTAAGTTGATGAATGATAGATTTTCTTTTTTCCCTAAATCATAATGGACCTTGTAGTTCTTTGTTTTTGTTAAATGAATACCTTTTTTGAGAAAAAAATATTCATAACTGTGAGTAAATTTTGGTTATTTTTTTCCAAAAGAGGAATATCTAGCAAGGATGTCTGTATTTGTAGCAGGTCAGGTTGAGCTTGACTATACCCATAGTTTAGCTGCTTAAAAAGGCATCCATTATTGTTCCTAAACCCCTCTTTAATGTACTGTCTACTTTTGCATGGCATAATATATAAATTGAATGGAGAGAGAGGAAAAGACAAGAGAGAGGACCAAATGACCCAAGAATAGAAAAGAGAAATGGTTGGCCCAAAAGAAATCATTTCTGCTCAGCACTTACTCCATAAAGTTTGGCTGAAACTGTGACTCAATTTGCCAGACATAGACCTCAATGAGTAGAACTTCTCCATGAACCGTGAGAGATAAAAGGGAATTCAGTAGATACTTGAGTGCTTACTATTGCCTGGTACCACATATTCTTTGTTTTATTGCACTTCGCAGACAGGCAGTTTTTACATATTGAAAATTTGTAGCAACCTTGTTTTGAGCAAGTATATCAGCACCTTTTTTTTCAATGGTATTTGCTCACTCATGTGTCGGGGTCACATTTTGGTAATTCTCACAATACTTAAGTAAGGTATGTACATTGTTTAGACAAAATGCTTGCACACATAAAATACTACTGTATAATATAAACATAACTTTTATATGCACTGGGAAACCAAAACGTCCATTTGACTTGCCTGTCGTGATGGTCTGGAACCAAACCTACAATATCTCTGAGGTTTGCCTATGCATTAACTAACTTATTTAATCACCTTACAAAAATCTATAGAGATAGGATCTAAATTGGCATTGAATTGTTCGATTTTTTAGCTATACTTTAATTTTAAAACTACTTTCTAGTATTTACTGTATCCTTGGCTCTGGAAATGTAACAGTGAACAAAATCTGTGTCCTCATGGGCATTCTAGTGGGGAAAACGAATAGCAAACAAGAAAACCGATAGATAACACATCAGATAGTGATCAGTGCTTTAAAGAAAATAAAAAACCTCTTAAGGGAATAAAAAGTAACCTGGAGGAGGGGTGTAGTTTTAACAGAGTAGTCAGAAAAAGAGATGGCAACATTCAAGCAGATGCCAGCATGAGCCCTGCAGCTATGTGAGAGAGCAGTGTTGAGGCAGAGGATGCAACACATACAAGAGCTGGGTGGAGGTGAGCCTGCTGTGTCCAAGCGGTAGCAAAGAAGCTGACCTGTCCGGAGCTAGCTGAGCCAGAGCAGAAGTGGTGGGACATGAGGGATGGAGAAGGAGCCGGGGCAGAAGATCTTACAAGCCATGGCAAGGCCTCTGAATTCTGTTCTAAATGTGGTAAGAAGCCATGGGAGGGTTTATACAACCAGGGAAGTGTCCTTTAGAAAGATCACTGTGCCGCTGTTTGAAAAATCGACTGTAGGGAACCTCAAGGAGAAACAATCCAGCTAGGACAGCGTCTCAGAGTCCCCATCATGAGATACTTTTGGTTTTCTAAACCAAAAATCCAAGGTTAAGAAATGCTGGTTTAGGGGCGCCTGGGTGGCTTAGTCGGTTAGGCGTCCGGCTTTCACTTGGGTCATGATCTCGCGGTTCGTGGGTTCGAGCCCCGTGTCAGGCTCTGTGCTGACTGCCAGCTCAGAGCCTGGAGCCTATTTCAGAGTCTGTATCTCCCTCTCTCTCTGACCCTCCCCTGCTCACGCTCTCTCTCTCTCTCTCCTGGAAATAAAATAAAAATATAAAAAAAAAAAAGAAATGCTGGTTTACATTTAAGAGAAAGGAATTTGGTTGAAAGAATACTGCTGCTTCTCCAAAAAGAAAAACTTCGAAAGCATTTTAGGATACATCCTTCCTTGCCACTGAAATAACTGAATAAATCCTACTTGTATTTATTTAAGGCCGTTGAGTATGCGTTTCTGTGGGGGTTTTTTAATGAAGTTTTTTTTTTTTGAAGTTCTGTGTCTGTGTTTTCTCGCTCCTTTCTCCTCTTCACCCCACTTCCTCCAGCTCTCTAATCCCTCTGTTCTTCCCACAAAGGAACTTGGAAAATCGTGGGAGGAAGTTCAGTTGGAAGATGATCGGGAGTTGCTAGACCATCAGGAAGAGTAAGACTTGTTACTGCTGCTAATTAATTGTAGTTGTTTTAAGAGTAGGAAAACATTTCTTCAGTTGGTTTAAAATGATCATTCTGAAGAGAGAATAGAAATAAAGAAGACTTTCTTTTCAAGCCATGCATCCTTCCTTGTAATAGTGCAAAAATTGAATTCAAAGTAACTTTGGCATAAAAATCATTAAGGCAACTGTTACTCCAACTAATTAGTGTTTTGCCATTAAAACTCTTATTTGGACACACAGGTAAAATATAGCGCAGAGAAAAATACATTCCATTGGTGTTTTGCTCACTTGGTTGGTGCCCAGACCTTGAAGTGATATGATCTTTGAATTCTTCATGCTGTTTGCCATTAGAGTAGAGAATATTATGGAATTGAAGTTAATCTTATTCCACACTCATCCCATCGACTCGCTGAAAACATTAAACATTCACAGCTTCTTTCCTTGGAATTACCAACTTGAGATGTGTGCTTTTCAACCTAAAAGGATTCCGTTATTCATCCGTTTTTCCTTCATAGCTGTTTGGCCTCTTTTCTCTCCTGGGATTTCAATTTTCCAGACTTAGGAATGACCAGAAATTGGCAGTATCTCCAAAAATAAATGCAGGGGCTCGTGGTCAGGCAGGAATGGTAATATGGGTCCCGTATGATTTTTAACTTCTCTGTGGACCACCAGATTTAACATGTGTCCCATTTAAAATGATCAGTATTTCTCACATGAAGGGTGTATGATTTGCCTTTTTAAAATACACCATTTGTCATGCAGAGACACACTCCTGGCATCGCACCTCACAGCATGTGTGCTTAGTGGTTGTGGCTAATGAGAGAGCGTCGCATCTCTGATATGCCTCCTTTGCAAATTAAACCTAGTTGTCTCGGAAAGACATTATCTTGATTCCATAGCGAAATATCTGCTCAGAAGAGAAGCAGATACAAGAAAATGGAGCAGCACCTGTTCGCTATTTATATTAATTTCATGGAGCTGCTTTGACTATGAAAAGCTGTATCAAAAAGTCATAATATGATGTGACAATCTTTACAAAAATGTCAGAGTTGAAAGAGATTGGCAGGGTTTCCCAGGGAGGAGAAAGTAATACCAAATGACTATGTAGTACCCCCTCTTAATGAGGGGAATCTCAGTATTGACTATATTCTTTTTTAACCCAGTGACTGGTCTGACTGGGAAGAACGCCCTGACTCTGCTGTCTGCCTCTTTTGTGAAAAGCAAGCAGAAACGATTGAGAAATTATGTGTCCACATGGAGGTAAGATACTTTTATTCATCTGAATTTTTGTTTCCTTCTGGCGGGGAAGCTCATAGCAGTCCTATCAGCTTATATGTTTAATTTCTGTCATCCTATTGCTAAAAATGCTACAAGCAAAACAAAAGATCAACGAGAACCAGAAGTCAGGACAGTTTAGTCCAGGGCACTGGACCTGTGTGAATGGCCAGAGTGGGGCTTCACAGACTCTTCATGCTGTCCTTCCTCTAAGATGTTTCCAGGTAGTTCTCATTTAGAATGTGAGACCTGCATCCATGATTAACAGTGCTCAAGATATAGACAGGTCCTAAGTCATCTTCTGTTCCTTCCTGTGCTAGTGAATAAGGAGAGCAGGAGGGGAAAAGTTGGGGGGAAATGGGGAGCATTGAAGCAGAGAGAGTGCAGGGCATGCTTGTGCAGCTCCTTTAGTTACAAGGATTTGGAGGGAAGAAATTTGAGGGCATTTCCAGCCCGTGTGCTTTTTTCTGGATGCCACTTTTATGTTATAATTAAGCTTGAAGGTAGTAATTCTAAACCTTTCACCCCAGGGTATCTGAGAGACGACACACTCCTAACACCTCTGATCCCAAGCTGCACAGTGGGGATGGAGAGGGGGCAATCTAATGATTCATGGCAGCATCACAACTTGGGGGTAGAGGGCTGATTCTAATAGAAAAATATTGCCAGATGATTCTCACATGCCCTCCCTACCCTACCCCCAGCCATCTCTGCCAACAGTGACGCAGACTGTCCTGTTACACCCACCTTCCCCCCACTCTCATTCAGACATACTGCTCTTAGTTCCATAAATTAAGAACTTAGAAGGTATTCAAAAGGCCACAAGCATTTACTTTATGAAAGCAGAGTCATTTTCTCTGAAACAGGCTGCTAATAGTATTGTGTATATAGTTTCTGGTATTTAAAATTAATTCATAATATCCTAAAATCTTTGAATTGAAAGAAGTCTTAGTCCCCCTCACCCTGTGTAGGAATCCCCTTTGCAACATCCTTGACCCATGTCCTCGGCCTCTGCTCAGTCACTTTCAGTGATAAAGGCATGGAATTCCTAATTATCCTGCCTCTGATGTGAAACTAAATGCCTTCATAGGGAGTTAGATGGTCTTTATTCTCTGTAAGCTTTTAAGTTCAAACATTTACCCAGATGGACGATTGCAGGAGTGGAACAGAATAAAATAAGTCTGCATTGTAAAAATCAAAAGAAATGTAATTTGTGGGAAGATGTGAGTGAAGAGAAATTTGCATTAAGCAGTGTACTTGACAGCATAAAATGAAAAGCAGATTTGTAAAATTACGTATCTGCTTGTGTAGCAAAGGATCTAGATCCATAATTCGAGTCCAGGCACACAGTATAGTGAGTAGGGCCACATCTTACTAGAGACTGGGGACACTTTTGTCAGACTGCAGAATGCATACATAGTAAATTGTGAAAACTGTAGATACAAACTGTGAATAATTAAAATGTTTCAGCTGATTGGCATGACTTGTTTGGACTGTGCTTTAAAAAGTAGTTGGATGCGGGGAGGGAAACAGTTACATTTCGACTACTTCAGAAGCAGAAGATGATGAACTGAGACTGAGTTTCAACAGTGTTCAAACTCCTATGAATAAGCTGTCTGTTTATAACTTCAGCCTGAAAGATTAAATAATTTATATGCTCACAGATATTCATTCCTTTTTTTAGGAAGCACACGAGTTTGATCTCCTCAAAATAAAGTCAGAACTCGGTGAGTTTGACTCAGAAACTGTTTTCCATGATGCTGCATTTCTATCCACTGTTCTGTAAACGATGCCTGCGTTCAGTCGTCGTGATTGGGGAATGCGCAGCCAAAACGTGTCTCCACAGATGGCCTCAGCAGGACTGCCTGAAGCAGTGCTTCACAGCCATTGTGAACTGTAACATTCAAATACGGTTTTCGGTTTCATATGGTCTTTCTTCTTTCCTACATATATGAATGTGCTTCGAATAAAATACAAGTCAATGGTTAGTATCTTTCATAAAGTGGAAGGTGCTAATGGAAGGACCATGGATGTTGCCATCGGAGTTCAGATTCCAGCTCCAGCATTTAATGGCCATGTGACATAAGGCCTCAGGTCAACAGAATGTTACAGGGAGGGGATAATGTATATAAAACACCTACTGTTAGTTTTTGACAGTGTAGCTAGATTATTTGTCATAGACAGATATACCCAATTGCAGCATACTCAGTATCACTGTGATAGAAAGATTAGGGGCATAAAGATGTAAATTACTGACTTGCTAATGGATCAAAGACTAGGAAGTTTACCTCCCGCACCTCAGCTCACTTGACTACTCTCCTAGACTCTGGAAGGCGTTACATCATTTTGCTGTTCTTATAGATGTTTATATATGTCAAATCCTGCCTCTACCACTTACTAGCTGCAAACTTGGACAGTTTCCTAAAATATAATGTGGATATGGTAGTACTACCTATGTGGTGGGGTTTTTCAAGAATTAAATGTACTAATTAATACATGGAAAATTATCACAGTAGTGCTTAGCACACAAGCCCTTTGTAAGTATTGGCTGTTGTTTGATATCTATTATTATGCTTTTAATTATACTGCCTCTTCAGGTTGGTTACTAAAGGGAAGTGGCTCTTTTGCAAAAATGGGTCTAACCAGTTATCTCGTGATTCTATAAACTGTCATTTTCAGGATTGAATTTCTACCAGCAAGTAAAATTGGTCAATTTCATTCGAAGGCAAATTCACCAATGTAGATGTTATGGTTGCCATGTGAAATTCAAGTCCAAAGCAGAGTTAAGGACTCAAATGGAGGAAACTAAACATACATCACTGCTTCCTGAAAGAAAGATATGGGATCAACCAGAGTGAGTACTTCTTTGCTTAATATCCTTAATATCCTATGTTTTCAGTACTTCTTTGCTCCATATCCTTTATTTGTTCCTTTGTTCAGTTAAATAAAAGAGAAACATGTTTATTGTAAAAAGTAAAAATTTTCAAAAAAAAATTATTTTTAAGAGGAGCCTGGATGGCTCAGTCGGTTAAGTGTCTGATTTCAGGTCAGGTCATGATCTTGCAGTCTGTGAGTTTGAGCCCCACGTCAAGCTCTGGGCTGACAACTCAGAGCCTGGAGCCTGCTTCGGATTCTGTGTCTCCCTCTCTCTCTGCTCCTCCCCTGTTTGCGCTCTGTCTCTCTTTCAAACATAAACATTTTTTAAAAATTTTAAGCCTTATTTTTAAAGTAATTCCCCTTTTATAAGTGTAACCAACTATTTCAGATTTTATGGTATGAAGATAGATTAATGTAGATATAGAAGTATCAGTTTTTTAAATTATGTAATGGAATACTGTAAGCATTTTTCTATATCTAATATACATTATTGCATCATTTTTAAGGGTTGCCAAATACCCCATTCACTAGATCTACCCTAATTTGTTAGATAGTGAGATTATTTATTGCATTTTGTTCTTATAAATAGTAATACAATGACTATCCTGCCTGCATTTTTACACACTGATCTAATTTTTCATTTAGATAATCTCCTAGAAATAAAATTACTGTGTCGAAGAGCACACAACTATTAGGGCTTTTGGTATATACTTTGCATCTCAGCCCTTTATAAATGTTAAGCAGTTGGCCCGCAGATGCACCTCTGTAGCTGGTGTCAGACTGCCAGGTATCCTTTGCCAGTTCAGCCTCCTGGGCTGGTTCTCATATCAGTCTGGACAGCCTCAGCTGAGGGAACCTCTGAGAGGTTATAAGGTTCTAGCTGCCTGGAGCTTCCTTTCAAGGAATGTTAAATCAACACACTCCCTCCCCCACCCCCACCCCAGAACACTATTAAAAAAGCTCTAGATTTTCCTCTTTAGAAAATCCCAGATTTGCAGAAGATAAAGTCAGTCCTGGATTGACCTGAGACCCTGCTCCTATAATTCTTGTTAAATAAGTTGAAATCTTTAGAGATACTCCAGAACTAAGTCCTAAGTGTGTCCAGAAAAGGAACTAGCATCATAGACTTAAAATTCTGTAGATGTTTTTGATTTTCGATCACCTAGAATGAAGGAACCAGTAATGATTAGATTGGGAAGAACACACAGAAACACACACTCAAGGGAAACAGTGTTTTCATCAGATATATGAAGGATCCGTGTATAAAAGAATAGCCATAATTGAGTTTTGTTAATGTCTTGGACGGAACTGGGACTTAGAGTGAAAATGAAAGGGATGTCATATTTAGCTTCATCCGTGGAGATATCTCCAATAACTAGATCTGCCTGGTGCTAGAGTAAGCGACCGTTGCATGTAGTAGGTTTCTGTGGGAATAGGAAGCGCAGGCCGAAGGGGCAGCTAGCAAGGATTCTAGCAAGAATGATGGCATCCAGTAAAGGTCAGAGTAAAAGTAATTCACAAGTTATTTCCCCATATCATCTTTGCAAAATGCTCTTGAAACTATTAGCAAGGAAACCTGGCAGTCTTAGAGTAATGTGTACACTCATTTGCCTAGAAACTTCTCTGGATAATTTATAGTTTGTTTAGTCAACATGTCTTTGGTTGTTTTCAGGTATTATTTTCCAACCTATGAAAACGATATTCTACTATGTACACTGTCCGACAGTGAAAGTGACCTGACAGCTCAGGAGCAAAATGGGAATATCACCATCATCAGTGAAGATACGTCTAAGCTGCATGCTTTGAAACAAAGCAGTATTTTGAACCAGTTGCTACTACATGAGGGCTTGAAAAACTAGAAGAGGGGCGCCTGGGTGGCTTCAGTTGGTTAAGCAGCCTCTGGCTCAGATCACTGTCTCACTGTTCGTGAGTTCGAGCCCCACATCAGGCTCTGTGCTGACAGCTCAGAGCCTAGAGCCTGCTTTGGATTCTGTCTTCCTTTCTCTCTGACCCTTCCCCATTCATGCTCTGTTTCTCTCTGTCTCAATAATAAATAAAACATTTTAAAAAATAGAAAAACTAGAAGATAATGCCACAGAGGCAACTTTTCTTGTTTTTCTCTTATGAGACAGACTCAGAAAAATTGTTTAAATTTGAACATCAGCAAAGGATTAGTCAGTTCTTGGTGAAATAAAGTTGTAAATAAGTACTTTTCAAAAAATAAAGTGAGGACTTTTTGTATTTGGCTATAACGTTTTACTGTGTAATCATTGTAAATGATCTCATTTCATTAGACTCAATTGTCTGTAATAAGGAGGTCATGGGGGAGGGCCTGGTTGGCTCAATTGGTAGAGCATGTGACTCTTAATCTCAGGGTCATGATTTTGAACCCCATGTTGGGTGTAGGGATTACTTAAAAAAATTTTTTTTAATAAGGAAGACATGCAAATCACAAAGAAATGAAGTGTTCAGTTTATAAAGTTAGTTTCAGCCACTAATTTACATTTCCTCCCCAACAGGCTTTCTTCATCCAACAAGTCACAAAACTTGACAAATATTTGATTTCTGTACTACAGTGGGTTAGCTGTATATGTAGTGACCAAAACAGGAGCCACATAAGAAAGGAAAAATGGTCAGGGACCTGGATAATGCACAATGGGAAACTATTTCAGAAGAGTCCAAATCTGACTATATTATCATTACTGCTTTCTGCCTAGAGTAACCAAACTCCCTAGAAATGGACAGCAAACCAAATAACTTCTTGTCTTCTACCATGTGTATATCACTGACAGATCAATACCATTTTTAGAAAACAAACACAATACCATTACGGCATCTAACAACATTAACAGTAACTTAATATCGTACATTTTCAATTGTCCCTAGTCTCAAAAATGTCCCTTTACAGTATTATCAGTTATAGGGCAAATATCGTATGCCTCCTGATTAGAGGCACTGAGGAGGACAGAACATCATGCTTGAGGATTTCTCCCAAAAATGCTTAATGTAAATAAAGAAATGTTAATCAAACCCAAGTTGGGGGACAGTCTACAAAATAACTGGCCTTTATTCTTCAAAAGTCAAGGTCATGAAAAACAAATACTGAAATATTACAGCATGTAATCCTGGATTAGATTCTGAACCAAGAAAAAAATATATATGTTCTTTTGCTATAAAAGCTACAGTGGCACAAATGGCACAGTTTTAATAAGATCTATAGTAAATGTTAATTGATGTTATCTCCAGACTTTGGTCATTGTACTGTGGTTATGTGTGAGAATGTCCTTGTCTTTAGATAATACACAGTGAAACTTGGGGGTAAAGAAGCATTTTGTTTGCAGCTACTCTCAAAAGCTGACTGTGGACACGTGGAGAGAAAATGCTAAAGTAAATGTAGTGAATTGTTAATATTCGGGGAATTTAGGAGAAGCAGTTCTTTGTACTGTGACAACTGTCAACTTTTCTGTAAAACACCTGTACAGTTGATTTGTTTAAATCAGGCCCCAGGTGAGACCCATACATTGCATCTGGTTGGTGTGGTTCTTAAGGATCTTGTAATCTCTACAGTTCATGCTCCCTTTGTTTCAAAATGCTACTTTTTTTGTTATAGAAAATGAGCCATTTGACTCCCTTTCTGAATTTGGATGATCATATGCTCTTTGTGTCATTTAATAATTTCCTCTGTCACCCATTTTTCCCGCAGACTGGTCGATTTAAGAAGTTCCAGTCAATTTGTGCTCAAAATTATTTTTTTTCAAGAATAATTTATATGAAGTACTGTCCCTGTTGCTTCACACCAGGCAAATAATATCCATGTATCAGTTTTAGAGATGTTAGAACTGACAGTGCACTCAGGTGTTCTCAGTTACTACATTCTTAGAAAGTTCCCCATCAGTTTTTTATCTAACCAGTTTAGTATTCATTGGTAATTGTTACCTATGATTTTTTTGTAGTGGCTGCAAAATGAGGAATTTCTAATTCTATCATTTCTTTTACAGTGAGTTCTTTACACAGCATGTGTGCTATAGATCACTGGAGTTTGAAGTTCTAGTTTTCAGTTGTTAGTACTAGCCTGTGTGGGCAGTGCCCAAAGACTGATCTTGAAGTAAGATAGCCTGTCCAGAGTCCCAAGACTAATCTCCCACCATATGATCCAAAATTGACTGGATTTGTAACTTAATGTAGGCTCTGACCACGACTTTAGATTTCCAAAGCCTCCAGCTTTGCAAGACACCCACACAAGGCTTTTATTAAAAACCGAGCAAAGAAATGGAAGCCCTTATTATAATGGAAAATGTATAAAGACAAAATTGATTTAAATTGGGTTTATGTTTATTACTTTGAGAGAAAGACAGTGAGTGAGTAGGTCAGATGCAGAGAGAAGGAGAAAAAATCCCAAGCAAGCCCCACACTGTAAGCACAGAGCCCTACACAGGACTCGAACCCATGAACCATGAGATCATCACCTGAGCCAAAACCAAGAATCAGATGCTGTTTTAACAGACTGAGCAACCCAGCCACCCATGATTTAAATTGTTTCAAAATCAAAGATTAAGAAGGTAGGTAGTCCTGTGCCCAGAACCTTATGTCTCTAGAATCAGATTTGTTCAGGAAATCAAGGAATGTCTAGAGTGTTTCTAGAATAGGTTTTAATCTTAGGAGCAATGTAAGAATAAGAACAAAATTAAGAATAATTAATCATGTGAAGGAGAAAGCTCTTTTGGAGTTAAAGTTGAAATCTTAGAAAATAGATCAGATGGATATATAAGGAAAAATGAAATTGAAGGACAGATAAAAGGGAAAAGATGATGTACTTAGGTTTAATTCATGTAAGAGGTTATTTTTAAAATAACTAAGATGTTTTGGAGGGTTTTTTTTTTTTTTTTAGCTCAGAAATAATAACTTGGCCCCAAAAAAATCAAACAAGAATAGAAGCAAAATCTCAGCCAACTGTGCCTTTCTCAGAGGGAGCAAGAATATAGACCACTGTTGGCAAAGTACTCTCTTAGAGCTACACAGAGAAGACTTTTTGGCAAGAACCATTGGGAACTCTTCCTTAAACACTAATGCCAAATGTTAGCCTGAAATGTTGGACAGTTCGAAAGGAAAGGATCAGATGGAAGTAAACTATTCAAGGGAATATTGAATGGGTTTCCAGATGTCACTAAAATTGTCAATAGGGAGACCAGTGCTCCCAAGGCCCAGAGGGAACACACCTGACAAATTTTGAGAATCAAGACTCTAAATGAAGCTAACCAGAAAGATGAAACGTATCAGAGAGCTAGCTGGTCAGGACAGTGATAAATAGAATCTGAGCCTGGATTGGCTGTTAGCCTAATGAGAAAATACATGCTGATTATCTAACTCAGAAAGGTGAGAGTGAGTGGCCAAGGTTTTTTTGAACAATGGTTGCTTTTGGCAAACCAGAACCTAGTGATTTATCTCTCAAAACAGAAGATCCCATTAAACAAAATCTAGAACAGAATGTCAGATTAAGTACGTGTCCAGGCCAGAAATGAAAGAAAGTTACAAGAAGAAGAAAGAAAAGGAGGCATCAGATTCTACAAATATTAGGCCTATATTAGGGAAGGAGTATTAAGGAAGAAAAGTAATTGTCTAAAGAGGTAAGTTATATTGTGACAAACCCAGCTGTTCCTACCTTGAATTGTATAGAGGGGAAATCAAGCGCTAGGACATACCCGCTACTGCTGACAAAGGCAGAGTGGAGGGAGATAGTCTCAAGGCCTGGACCACTCAAAAGCAAGGGATGCTGGAGTGCTGAGGAGGGCTCAGTAGCAGTATCTGTCCTCACCAGAAGTTAGTCTGGTAGTCCAGTTGCCCCAGAATTCATTCTCCCTTTCTTAATAAGTTTATTTGGGTATTTGGCTGCCTAGGATAATAAAGACGACATTCCCTAGCCTCTCTTGCAGCTCAGGATACTTGTGTGTCTACATTGTGGTAAATGAGATGTAAACAGAAAAGTCCACTGTGACGGCTTCTAATAGTCTCTTAAAATGTGAGACACGGCACCCTCTGCTTTCCTTTCATCCCTTCTGTTCCTTTTGCTATAGTTGTCTGCATACGGGACTGGGAGGTCAAATCATGCGTGAGGCCAACAGTGTCAAAGGAATCAGAATCCCTGACTCTGGAGGCCACACCAGCCCTGGAACGCTGACCTAGACAGTTATGTGAGGGAAATAAGTGTCTACCTTCCCACTGTTATTTGGGGCATGGGGGGGTCATTGACAGTTGAATCTAGAGCTTCAGCTGCAGAAATGTCCACAGCAGCTTTAGTTCATGAATCTGCTGAGGATTGTTTTCCAGTTGAAACAAGGGAGTGAAGAGGAAACCACTCTTACAAGCCAGGCTTTCCGGGCATGTCATTCCACAACAAGGAACCAACATCAGGAGCCAGTGTGAAAACCATGTGGTCCTTTAGAACCCATGTCCCATGGATCAAGTGTGAGATTTTGGAGACGAAGGGCTCAAAAGGGAAATGAAAAGTTAAAAGATTTTAGAGGTGCAAGACGGGAAAGAAAGACCTCTCAAAGCAGACTCTTGATAGGGCTTGCCATCACTGCATATTTCTAAACTTTGCAAGAATGCAAATATCATAGGGAGGAAAAATTCTCTGCCCTCTTAGGGTTCTCCAGCTGGTTCTGCAAAATAACGAAACAGATTAATATAAGAAAAAACTTTAAAAATTACTTGATATTAAAAGTTTTACACCGTGGGGGGAGGGGGGGGCTCCTAGAAAGAAGAGAAAAACCCCAAAGAAAGAGCTAAGCTTGGGTGCTCTTGTACCATTTGAACAAAAGAGAATTAAGAGAAGTGTCAAGACAAATGAAAAAGACTTTGAGCTTCTAGCGGCAGAATATTATAGGAAGGCAAATACATGGAAAGTTAATGGTAGGTAAGGGGTACTTAAGGTTTGCTTGTGTAGACTCAAGGTGCCATCTCATCTCTAGTGATAAAGTTGTTATTCCCTTCCTGGTCTGGAAACTGGAGAATGATAGGGGGAGAGAGGAGATACCTTCATAAGGGGAATTTACGATCTTGTTTTCAGATAGGATGCCGCAGAGATCTCATCCTGTGCTTGCTTTTTCTCATTTGCCTTCAGCTCAAAATAATCCTTATGCCAGCGTGGCAAATATTGGGATGGCATATTACAATCTCCTACGGTCACCTGTGTCAACCTAAGAGAAATACAGGTTGATTCTTCCCACAGGAATGGCTAAGCATGTTGCCAGTTCTAACTTTTTGGGGGAGATTCCTCCGAATTGAGTTTAAGTTAACAGATCAAGGACTTTAGCATCTGGCTGAAGCTGAAATCATGATCACCGAGTCTCTGTCATGCAAAGTGTAGAGTTCTGTTCTGGGAGCACATTTTGTCTTGATAATTGAAGATCTTGGTATTGATTTGTTTCCTTTTGCTTAGTTATGTTGGTGGTAAGTGTTTTGATTCATAGTCTTTTAAAAACGGGGCATACGGAGTGCCTGGGTGGCTCAGTCAGTTAAGCGTCCATCTTGAGCTTAGGTCATGATCTCCCAGCTCATGAGTTCAAGCCCCATCTCGGGCTCTGTGCTAACAGCTCAGAACCTGGAGCCTGCTTTGGATTGTGTGTCTCCTTCTTTCTCTACCCCTCCTCAGCTCATGCCCTCTCTCTCTGTCTCTCAAAAATAAACATTAAAAAAATTTTTTTAATAAAATAGGGGCATCTGGGTGGCTCAGTCAGTTAAGTGTCTGACTTTGGCTCAGCTCATGATCTCATGGTTCATGGGTTCAAGTCCCGCATCAGGCTCTGTGCTGACTGCCAGCTCAGAACCTGGAGTCTAATTCAGATTCTGTGTCTCCCTCTCTCTCTGACCCTCCACTGCTCACACTTTCTCTCTCTCTCTCAGAAAATAAAATAAAATAAAATAAAATAAAATAAAAAATAAACATTAAAAAAATAAAAATAAAGGAAAAAGTGAGGCATGGCATGCCTGGGTGGCTCAGTCGGTTAAACTTCCAACTTCGGCTCAGGTCATGATCTCTCAGTCTGTGAGTTTGAGCCCCACGTCAGGCTCTGTACTGACAGCTCAGAGCCTGAAGCCTCCTTCCGATTCTGTGTCTCCCCCTCTCTCTGCCCCTCCCATGCTCATGCTCTGTCTCTCTCTGTCTCTCAACATTGAATAAAAAGGAAAAAAAAAAAAAAACTTTAAAAAGTAAGGCACACCTGAAACTTGGTGTATAATTTAACTTTAGAGATTCTGAAAAAAGCCATACTGTGATTCTAGTGGGACCTTGTCCAGGTTGCTGAATGAACCACAGTGCTATCCAGGGCATGAAGAACCCCTCTAGTTCAGAATGAGCAGAATCAGAATCCTCAGAAGGATGAGTCTTTAACTCAAGCATGCAAGATAATCTAGTCTTTGAACTTATTCTCCACGGGAAATTCACAATGGTAGAGGAATTACGTTTAAATTGGGAGGCATCAATATTTTACTGAAATTTTGTTGCTGAAGTATCTTTACATTGTCATATAATCTCTTTTCAGAACCTCAGATAGACTGTCCAAACAACATGCTTAGACATAATTAGGGCAGCAAAATGAAATGGGGAACTTTCAGCTGGGGTTCAGCATGACACTGGAATTTGGTCAATGAATGGCCTTCTGAGGGCAATAGCTATGCTCTTCAGCCATTCAGATGGGGGAAGTGGGGCGATGTGCTTGTGGTGGGAGCAGCACTGTCAGGATAGATTGCTGATCTCCTGCCAAGGAGATGGTCATACTCTTGGTTGGCCTTGAGCTTAATGGTTAAGCCCAATGGGCTAGGGAAGGAAACAAACACCCTGAGAATGTTGGAAAGAGGGGAACCTTTTTCCCTAGCATGCTGTTACCATGAGAAGAGGAACCCATTTAGTAACTTCCTTGGTTTCTTTCTTCCCCCTGTCACTGCTGTGAGGGAGGAGAATGCATTTTCTGCCTGGAACAGGAACTAGGCACCTATGACTCAGCCTCTTCCTCCTCCTTTTCTCTCTGGGATCTGCCTGTCTTCAGAGAGAACACATCCTGTTCTGTCCTCCATCAGGCAAACTTTAGAGCTGCAGGCTCTGCCTGTGAAGTTGAAGGCCTACAGTCACCCAACACTATCTGTGGCTGTCAGGTTAAATCCGCCTAAATTTGAGGTCAGGGCCCATCGTTAGGACCCACAACTGTAAACCATGCTCTCCAACAGCATCTTTATTAGTATTAAAGGCAGTATTTAATCTCTGCATGACTCATTGATCAGCCAACCCCTCTCAAAGGCACAGTCTCTCAGGGGATGGAGGTATAGTCAGGATTACTAGGAAACTACCTCTTGGAGAATTACTGATAAATATTCTTTGGTCCTAGCAGACAGCAGGCAAAATAGACTTAGTTCCAATCCGGGACTGAGGCTATGCGAGAAAGCCAGAAAATTCTAGGTTGTCATTAGTGAGCTAGTTGCATGTATACTTTTTGAAAGACCATTAGAACTAGGAGCTTAGGTTGAGTTCCACCTAAAACAGACCTTAAGATAAACAACTTGAGTGCAGATCATTTATTTGAGAGGCAAACCCCAGGAAATATCAGTTTAGGAAGTAAAAAATGAAATGGAAAGAACACACAAGTGTGCGAAAGCTGCTGCTATGGGAACTGGAGCTCACCCTCACTGAGGATGTCTGGCAGGATACACAGAACACTTAGAGCCACCCTCCAGCCACTGCCACCACCAAAGGGCAAAAAAATCTGGGCTATTTATCCACCAACTCCCGTTGGTCACAGATCTAGGACTGCTCCGAGGGCAGAAATTCTCTAGCACTTCTGGCCTGCCTTGTACCCTCGTCTAGTGCCCCCCACAAAGACTGAGGAAACTGAAATGCAAAAAGGCACCCACAGTACCTGCTACAACTATAGATGGTGCATGACCTCATAAGAAACATTTTATGTAGAACTGAGCCGACCTCACAACTTTTCCCTTGTTGTCTGACCTGACCCTCAAAACAATGTTATGAGCTATCTAGTCAGGAATTTTTATCCTCTTAAAGGGTAAAGAAATGATGAGAAAACTGAGAAACAGAGAGATGGGGATTTGTCCAAAAGAAAAAAGCTCCACCAAGTATTTTGTATTTTAATGACAAAATAATATGTGGGAATTTAAAATGAGACAAAGCCAAGTCATGAACTTTTTAAAAAAATTATTTACTTATTGATTTTTTTTAATTTGCCTCCAAGTTAGTTAGCATATAGTGCAATAATGATTTCAGGAGTCGATTCCAGTGATTCATTCCCCATGTATAACACCCAGTGCTTATCCCAACAAATGTCTTCCTTAATGCTCCTTGCCCATTTAGACCATCCGGTCATCCAGAACCCCTCCAGCAACCCTCAGTTTGTTCTCTGTGTTTAAGAGTCTCTTATATTTTGTCCCCCTCCTTATTTTTAGAATATTTTTACTTCCCTTCCCTTATGTGTCCTGAACTTTTTTAATGAATGGAGGAATAGCAATTCTTTTTGGAAGGACTGACTCCAACTTGAATCAGAACAAGAATGGATTCTTTAAAATGTAAGTGCTTTCCTGAATTGATATGCAGAAATTAACACACCAGTCTACTTCCATCAAGGGTGTCAAACGGCAGCTATTGTTTGCTTGGTCTGCAAAAATAGCCATCCTACATCCGTGAAGTTTAATTAAACTATTTCAATAAGCTTTAGATGATGGATAGCTGGAGGATTAAACCAGGAGCTGCAGTTGAACTCTATGCCTTATAATTGATACTTTGAAAAGCTAAAGCATGTTCAGTTCCTGATGATAGTAATTTGCAAGATTGAATGACATTGCAAGCATATTAATTCAAACTGAAAACATTCAGCCAAGTTAATATTAATTTCACACTGCTCTAAGATTCAAGTGAAGCTGAGTTCTCTTAGGCTATAAAATTAGGCTCTAGAAAACAGTTTTTTTGAAGATGATCCCTAGTCAGTTGACTTGGATACTGGGTTAGCAACAAAACAATCTAACAAAATCATAGGTTGTGATTTCGGTGTTTTCATCATTTGGAAAACAAAAGCAAGTGAATATGTTGTGGTAAATTGTAAAAACTAAACAAAAAAATTAAAGGAGGAAGAGAAAGTGAAAGACCTCACCCCCAAAAAAAACAAAAATTCTTAATCTCTTTCTCTCACAAAAGACAACCCACTCCAACAGCCTCCATCATCACCTACAAAGATAACAAAGTCTGACATTCGAGCTCCCTTAGAGTCTGACCAAAACTACCTCCTCCATCATCCAATCCATCAGGAGGTCCAGTCGGTTCTATCCCCCAAATGCCTCTCAGTCTGTACCGCCACCACCTCTGGACTGACCCACTGCAATAGTCTCTTAGTTAGCCTCCGTCCTTCCTTGCTGTCCTCCTCATAGCAGTGAGAGTGATCTTTAACAATCCTTCCATGGTATAATGATTCTTGGGCTTCCTTACCCAGCACACACTTCCCCTTTCTTTCCTTCCTAATTGTTTCCAAATTATTTGGTGGGGTTGGTGGGGGAACCTCTCCACCCTCACTAAGTAGCAGCATGCCATCTGGGATTGACTCCAGCCCTCGCTCCAAGAAGGAGGTAGCCTGGCTGGAGTAGGAACTTCACTTCAGAGATTGGGTTGTGAAGAGAGACACTCACTGTGACTGGTTCAGTCTGATCCAGAGTGAAGATGAGGGATTCTGTTAAATGGCTTACAGAAGATAGACTCCCCCTCTCCTTGAAAGAAAGAAAGAGAGAGAGAGAGAGAGAGAGAAAGAAAGAAGGAAAGAAAGAAGGAAGGAAGGAAGGAAGGAAGGAAAGAAAGAAAGAAAGAAAGAAAGAAAGAAAGAAAGAAAGAAAGAAAGAAAGAAAGAAAGAAAAAGAAAAAGAAAAAGAAAAAAGAAAGAAAGAAAGAAAGAAGGAAGTACTCTGGTTGCTACCAAAACCATCTTGCCATCTTGGGAAAAACTAGCCCAAAGACTCTCAAAGAAGAGGAAAGGCCAGACGAAACCAGAGCCCTCACCTCAAGGCAGTCTTCCTCTGGACTTTTTGGTTACTCAAGCCAACAAATTCCCTTTATTGCTTAAACCTTTTAAGTGGAATTTTCTATTACGTACAGTGAAAGTGTCTGAGCTAATCCACATGGCTTTCCGTTGAACATGGAATCAAGTATAAATTTCTCACATGATCTCCACAGCCCTCCCGATCTGGCCGCAGCCACACCTCCAAACTCGTCCCTTGCTGTTCTCCTGCGTGCCCGCTACTCTTCAGGCAACCACGCCTCCTTGAACAGACCACACTTCTTCCCACCTCACTCTTATCACACACACTCTTCTCTGTGTCTATATATTCTTGCCCAGGCTCTTTACATTAACGTCTTCTTATCATCCAGGCCTCAGTCTCACCATCTCCACATGCTGGCCCATTCCACTTTGTAGGCCTACACTCACTTGGTTGCTGCCAGTGCACTTTCAAATTCAGCAATCCCATAAGAAAAGAACTGGGGGAAGGCCAGACTGTGAGTTGGAAAGAGTCTTGGTACCACACGCAAATATGCTTTTGGTGTCTCCCTGCTCTTGCCTCTGAGAACATTATACACTAAATATGCGGGGACACCACATTTTTCTGGGATTAAGATGGAAAACTATATCCATAAGAATGCCAAGAGGCTGCTCTCCTTGAGACAAAAGCGGGACTGCGCTTTGCTGCCAGATGTGTGGGATCTAGAAGACCATGTGCTGGAAGCTGGTGCAGTGGTACACGGGGAGCGTCAGAGGGATTGCAGGGCTCAGAGAGCGGGCAGGGTCCTCAGCACCAGAGGGAGGGTGAAGAGGATTTGGAGGATATGTTCATGGACAGCAACACATGGTTGTCATCCCTAAAAATGTTCCTGGGAAACAGCCCCTAGACTGGAGGAAAAGGAAAATGGAGAGTTACTGTTTGATGGTTACAGATTTTCTGTCTGGATAATGAAAAGTTTCTGGAAATAGTGGTGATGGTCGCACAAAATTGTGAATTTAATTGATGCCACTGAATTATATACTTTAAAATATTCAAAATGGCCAATTTTATGTTATGTACATTTTACCACAATAAAGAGAGATTAGGGGCACCTGGGAGGCATAGTCGGTTAAGCATCTGACTTTGGCTCAGGTCATAATCTCATGGTTTGTGGGTTCGAGCCCCATGTCAGGTTCTGTGCTGACAGCTAGCTCAGAGCCTGGATTCTGCTTCACACTCTGTGTCTCCCTCTCTCTCTGCCCCTCTCCAGCTCACACTCTTACTCTCTCTCTCTCTCTCTCAAAAATAAACATTAACAATCTTTTAAGAAGATTAAAAAAATGAAGCTTGTAATGGGCAAAGGACCTGAACATTTTTCTAAAGATGATACACAACAGCTCAATAGGCACATGAAAAGATGCTCAACATTACCAGTCATTAGGAAAGTGCAAATTAAAACCGCAATGAGATATCACCTCATAATTCCTACATATTGCCTGTCAGAATAGCCATCATCAAAAAAAAAAAAAAGTATGGGGATGAGCACTGAGTGTTATGTGGAAACTAATTTGACAATAAACTATTTGTATAAAAAAAAAAAGTAAGACAACAAATGCTGGTATAGATGTGGAGAAAAGGGAAGCCTTATGCACTGTTGAGACTGTAAACTCATATAACTACTATGGAATACAGTATGGAGGTTCCTTAAAAAATTAAAGAAAGGGACACCTGACTGGCTCAGTCAGTGGAGCATGTGACTCTTGATCTCAGGGCTGTAGGTTTGAGCCAATGTTGAGTTTATAGATTACTTAAAAATAAAATATTTTAAAAAAATTAAAATAGAGCCCATATGACACAGCAATTCCACTTCTAGGAATATATCCAAAGGAAATGAAAACACTAACTTGAAAATACATCTGTATCACCAGGTTCATGGCAGCATTATTTATAGTAGCAAAGACATGGAAACAACCTAGGTGTCCATCAGTGAATGGATGAATCAAGAAATTGCAGGATAAATAGATAGACAGTTACACACACACACACACACACACACACACACACACGAATATCATTAAGCTATAAGCACATGGAAGGAACTCTTACTATTTGCAACAACATGGTTGGGTCTTGAAGACATTATGCTAAGTAGATTCAGTCAGAGAAAGAAAGATAAAGATCATATGGCCTTCCTTCTAGGTGGAATCTAAAATGAACAAAGTCAGAAAAAGATATCAGACTTGTGATTACAAGAGGCACAATGTTAAATTGGAGGAGAGTGGGGAAGAGGTAAAAACATCTAGTTACAAAACAAGTACTAGAGATGTAATGTATGAAATGATAACGATAGTTAGCATTTGCTGTATGATACATAGGAAGTTGTTAAGAGTTCTCACCACAAGGAGAATTTTTCTGTTTTCTTTTTATTCTATGAAATTATGGATGCTAATTGAACCTATTGTGGTAAACACTTTACAATATATGTAAATCAAACCATCATGCTACATGCATTAAATTATACAGTGATGTATGTCAATTGTTTCTCAATAAAACTGAGAAAAACACTTAAGAAATAAACTGGCTGTGGAAAGGAGGAACTAGAGTAGGCCAAGCAAACCAAGAAGGAAGCTAGAACATCAATCTGATCAGGAATTGATGAGGACTTCAATGAGGGCAACAAAAATCAGGAAAAATTTGGAAGTAGAATGGTTGAGACCAAATGCATATTATTTTGGACCTGTTGAGTTTGAGGCATGTGGTGGACACTGCCTATCTCCCTCCTATGGGATTGAGACCCTCATTCCCCCAGCAGACCTGGGTATAGATTGATAATGGGCCACAGCTGCATCCCTTTCTGGGCATTGCCCTTGGCCAGATGGAGCTTCACTGGGCAGGGTGTCATGGAAACTTGAAAAGAAATGGTTACCAGAAGGAGAGAGTGATGGGCAGAGAATGCAACCTGAGAGCTTCTGTTGGATTTGGCAACAGAGAGTCTTTGGTGACTTTGGTAGGAGTTTATTCTGAGGGACAAAGTCTGGATTGCGGGGAGATGGAGGCGGGGAGATGAGTCTTGAAGGCGGGGAGATGGACTACACCACTGGAAGATGGCCTACCAGGCAGGGAAAATGGTGTGAGCCAGGGAACTCAGTCTGGGGAAGTCACCCAGCTTAAATGGAAATCAGGGGAAATCAGGTGGTTGGAAAGTAAGTAATGCCCAGACACAGCTGCCTGAATGGTAGGGTATGGAGTTTGAGCAGAATCAACCAAGCTGTCTCCACATATGTGTCCTAGTTACATAGGGTTTGGGAAGCTGCCTGCTGGTGGGAACTGGGCATTTTTTTCCCCAGAGTGTGGCCCTGACCATTTGTGCCAGGTGGATGATATTTGGACCACAGTCCCTTGGACTCCATGTTTATGAACGGAGACATAATACATTTTCTGTAATGAGTTCCATTAAGCCAGTTTAATTCCTTGATCAGTTTCCTATTCTGACTTATGAATTTGTCTCTAATACTTTCTACTTTTATTTTACTTAAATTATTTTTAAAGAATTTATGTCTGTTTTGTCTACATTGTACAGGAAGAGTTTAATACATCCATCAGATTATATCCATTATAACTTCTACCCTTGTAATTTTTCTTTGTGACCATTGTTTTTGTCAAATCCAATTTCCCTAGACAAATATTTGCAGATCTAAATTTTACCAAGACAATCTGATCTCTTTTAGTCCCTAACAAATTGTAGTGTGGAATTTTAACCATTATCAGTTCTTTTTTGAGGCAATTATTCCTTCTAATAAAATTCATTATGACTAAGAAAAATAAGTTCTTGATAAAAACATGTTGTCAAGGCTTCTGGAGCTGAATCTGTGTTCTTTTTGGATGTGCCAGAAGCACTCAGAGCTCAAGACAACCTTGTGGTAGCCCAGTTACAAATAGAGAAACACAATCTTCAGGGTGAAATTTAGGGTCTCCTTTAACCAATGACATTCTTCTTTATTCTTCTTTTTTTTTTTAAGTTTATTTATTTATTTTGAGAGAGTGTGTGTACACGAGTGGGGGAGGGGCAGAGAGAGAGAGAGAGGGAGAGAGAGAATCCCAAACAAGCTCTGCACCGTCAGCACGGAGCCCAACACAGAGCTCAATCCCACAAACCCGGATATCATGACCTGAGCCAAAATCAAGAGTCTGAAGCTTAAGTGGCTGAGTCATGCAGGCGCCCTAATCAATGATATTCTGAGGCACTAATGAAAAAATCTTTTTTGCCTCTTCAAGTCCCTACCTTACAATCAATGAATGGTTTCCGCTCTGGAGAGAATCTGGCTTGTTAATGTATAAGATAATTTTCATCTTTGCATACTATTCTTTTCCTCAGAAAGTGATGTCATGGTTATTTTAAATCTCTCTTGAAACCAGTTGGTGGTGTTTGTGAGGAAAAGGCTCAAAAAAGGTGATTTTAGGGGCGCCTAAGTGGCTCAGTCGGTTAAGCATCCAATTTTGGCTCAGGTCATGATCTCATAGTTCCTGGGTTCGAGCCCCGTGTCTGACCCTCCCCTGTTCACATTCTCTCTCTCTCTCTCTCTCAGAAATAAATAAAACATTTAAAAATTTAAAAAAAATTTTTTAATGTGATTTTACTAAAGAAGAGGACAGGACCCGTGGGCAGAAAGATGGTGCACCAGGATTGTGAGGAGTGACTGGTTATATACTTTTAAGTGAATGGTGGTTAGGGATAGTGTAAGTCTCTAAGGAATTTGAAAGCAATGCTTTAAGGATCTTCGGGGCTAGCTGCTGTTAAGATAAGTTTACTTTTCGTCTTTAATAAGACAAAAACATTAATGCACTAAGGCAGCCACGAGTTCCTTGAAGAAGGTCACACTGCATATTTCAGATCTATCAGTGGGCTGCAAGCTGTAAAGAGATTTCATTTAAGCTGCACTTCTTTTGCCTTTGTTTTCCTCATCACCAGTGACAGTTTTATAAATGCGTTGGTTGGTGAAGTTTTTTCTTTCAATAGTATTTCATTACCTCAGCCATTGAAATTACCTGGGTTGTTATCAAAACAAACTCTCACTGGAGTGCATTCAATAAAGCAGACTTATGATTAGGCTGAACCCTGTAAAATTCCTTTACTTTTAGCATTTGGAACCTAGAGAAATGGCACATTCATGTGGGTGAAGCTAAGATGATTGGTTTTATTTATTTTTATTTTTTTATGTTTGTTATTGAGACAGAGATAAACGGAGCATGAGTCAGGGAGGAGCAGAGAGAGAGGGAGACACATAATACGAAGCAGCCTCCAGGCTCCGAGCTGTCAGCATAGAGCCCGACGCAGGCTGGAACCCACAAGCCGTGAGATCATGACCTGAGCCAAAGTCAGACGCTTAACCGACTGAGCCACCCAGGTGCCCCAAGATGATTGGTTTTAAAAGTTAAAGTCGGGGACAAACATTACCTGACAGTACACAGCACACCAAGATGAAGACTATCTTCATGCTAGGGTAGAATAACAAATCCTCAGGTCTTGGCAGGAGATCTGACATCAAAGCCTCAAGAGTCCCTCAGGTCCATATTTAATATGAGGGAGGTGGGCAAGGCAGAGACTGCAGTGCTCAGAGGCACACCTGTGCCCCGTCCCCACAAGGGGCTCGCTGCTTGGGGCCAGCCATCTTCCCTAAGCAGCCCCTGCCAATGACATCATGGCAAATGCAGGCCCCAGTGGCCACATTGGTTGTTTTCAAAAGAAGTCTGTATTTTTATGTGAAATTTCCTGATTTATAATTCCTGTCTGAGGGCTAGTTCCTGTTTATGACTCTTGATACCAATGGCTCGATAAAAATAGGGTAACAAATTTGTATTGCGTGGACTATAGACCAGTGTTCTTACAAGAGGGGAAGAGGGCATGCCTTCAGGGAATATTTTAAATGTTTTATTTGTGCATATTTATGGTACACATAGTACATTGGAACAACAGTTCCAATCTGCATATTACATTATAAAGAGTAATTTATAAAGAAGAAATGCAATTTGGAGAAAGAATGAGAATACTGAGAAAACAGCTTTTCAGCATCCTACAGATAAAGGTGTAGAAGCAAAAAAGTTCAGAGAAGCCCTGATGGAGACTGTACATCAACATGTCATGGTGCCACAGTTCTCAAACTTGGATGGCCATAAAAATCGGGTTTCGGGGATGCCTTGGTGGCTCAGTAAGTTAAGCATCAGACTCTTGATTTCGGCTCAGGTCATGATCTCACAGTTTGTGGGATCAAGCCCCAATTCAGGCTCTGTGCTGACAGCATGAGCCTGCTTGGGATTCTTTCTCTCTCCCTCTGTCTCTGTCCCTCCCCCACTCATTCTCTCTCTCTCTCTCTCTCTCTCTCTCTCTCTCTCACACACACACACACACACACACACACACACACACAATAAATAAACATTTAAAACAAAATCTGGTTTCAGATACCTATTTCTAGACCTCACACACCATGGTTTCCAATGCACTAGGTCTAGGATGGGAATAAGAAATCTGCCTTTCTAACAAGTGCCGTAAGTGGCATTGGGTCAAAAACCCATGAACCAGACTTAAACACAGACATATTGTTAGGAGTAGAGACTCTTGAATCAAAAGGTCTTGGGTTCAACTCTTCATTTGACATTTATCAGCCATGGCACTTGAAGAAAGTTAACTAACATTTCAAAGTCACAAATTTCTCATTTATAATATGGGAGTAATACAAATGGCTACCTAATAAGTTTGTAAGACACTACTCAGCACATAGGAAACATAAAATAAATATTAGCTATTTTGTTATGACTGATTTCCTCTTAAACTCTGTAGGAAGGATCTGAAGTGTTTTTAGGGCAAGGTGTGCCATCACTCTGTTTCTCTCATCGTTTGGTTTATAAAGAGCCTTTGTCTGCGCAGGACTCCTCCCTTTTATCACGACCTCCTTTGTCTGTTCTTTCTCAAGTTCTTTTCATCTTCAAAGCTGCCCTTGATGTTCTTTTTTAACTTGACTTCATCTACATAAAAACATTCACAGACATGGGCGCTCATCGTACTAATCTCTCTACTTGTGAATATGTTTGAAATTTTCCTATAGAAAAAGGTCTTTTAAAGTCTTTGTTCACATGAACGGCTCTAAACGTTACCCTCCCTAAGGATAGCTCTGATATCGCATGAAATTTACATACACCTGGGCAGTGAATTTAAGGCACCATCTCTTGAACTCCTACCACATGTGAGTCACTGGAGAGCTGCTAGTGACACGTGTATGTACAAGGTCATGACTATGACAAGGCATCCTCTGTGAAGAACATCAACAGTCCCGTAGCACGTACAGTGTCAGTCAGAGCTGTCAGAGCAGGTGTTTCCAAGCAGCCTGCCATCTCGCTGCTGGGATGATCCAGTCGGCTGGGTCCTGTCCTGGGTTCTGGGGCCCACTCCCCAACTCCAACCAAAGCCCCCCACGGACAAAAGCAGATGATCCTAGGAACAGGGTAAAAATAATTTAGCTAGATGAACATTCATTATTACTACTAGAAAATTATCCAAAGCACATGCCCTAATTTCCAAAACTTGGTGCCAACATCTTTATAAAAAGGTACTATATTGGGAAGTATAACTTAAAAATTACAATAAAGTTTAAAAAATAAGTACCAGCAATTGCTTTTCTAGTCTCAAGTAAACGTTTGAAAACCTCATTTCCCTAAACACAGAAATGTCACATTTTTTAAAAAACTAGGCTCCATGCCCAGAATAGGGCTTGAACTCGTGACCTCCTGATCAAGAGTTGTGGGGTTTACTGACTAAGCCAACCAGATGCTCCTAAACAGAAAACTTCCAAGTGAAACTTTCCCCCAAAGCTAAGACTATTATTAGTTTTCTTGAGGCTACACTGCTGTAACAAAGAGACTGAAGGATACGTTGGCTTAACTCAGGGTCTATTTGTCTCTCTCATCACAGCCTTGAGGTGCTCCAGGGTGGCAGGGCTGCTTGGCCTTCTCTGCACAGAGCTTCCAACCCAGTTAAGGAGGAAGAAGGGGAAGAATCACAGAGTGTAGGAGTGCACAAATCACTCCACTGACGCCCCACGGGACAGAACTTCTTAACAAAAGCCACGCTTAACCACAAGGTCTACTGGGACATGTGGTCACCAGCTGGGTGGACATATGGCCAACCAAACTCAGAGTCCTATTATTAAAGAAAAGGAGAATGGATGTTGGTGACAACTGGCTGGTTCCTTCTGGTTCTTCCTCCCTTTTTATATAGTAGGAGTGCAGAAACTTTGTAGATTACCCAGATCCTCAGTGGGAAGGCTGTTCAGGATGATGGTGAAGTCTGATATTTGGAGTATAACTGTCTGGGTACAAAACCTGGCTCTCTCATTAATTGTATAAGCATAGCTAAGTTACTCAATATCCATTTGCCTCTATTTATTATGTGTATTTTGGAAATAATAATGGTATTTATTTTATAAGGTATCATAAGAAATAAATGAGAATATATTTTTAAAAGTGTTGGGGCACCTGGGTGGCTTAGTCGATTAAGCATGCAACTTTGGCTCAGGTCATGATCTCACAGTTTGTGAGTTTGAGCCCCGCTTTGGGCTCTATGCTGACAGCTCAGAGCCTGGAGCCTCCTTCAGGTTCTGTCTGAAGGACAGAATATCTCTGCCCCTCCCATGCTGTATCTGTCTTTCAATAATAAATAAAAGCGTTAAAAAATTTTTTTAAATAAATAGAAGTGTATAACATAGTTTCCACAACACAACCCCTGTCGAAATCCTAATGGCATTTTTTGCAGAAATAGAAAAAAATCTTCCCTAAAATTCACATGGAATCATAAGGGACCCAAACAGCCCAAACAATCTTGGAAAAGAAGAACAAAGTTGGAGATCTCACAGTTCTTAATCTCCAAACATATCACAAAGCTACAATAATCAAAGCAGCATAGTACCAGAATAAAGACAGACTTATGCACCAATGGTATAGAATAGAAAGCTTAGAAATAATAGTGTCTAGGATGTGGAGGCCCTTAATAAAGGTCATCATCATCATCATCATCATCACTAAGCTGGAATATTTTTTCCTAGCCTACTTCTCCATATATTGCATGCTGATGTCAGTCATTTATTTAGTTCAGATACATTTCTTTACTTCTTTATAGACTTTGAGTTTAGCAAGTGTTGACTGAGTATGAGAAGAAATGTGATTTAGGTAGGGATTAATTGAGGAAGAGCAAGTTCCAATCTTATTAGGCCCCAAGAACTCTGCCTGACAGAATCTTTTCTGCCTTCCAAGGTTTTAAATGCTTATTTATTTATTTTTGAGAGAGATAGAGAAAGAGAGCACACATGCATGTGCAAGCTAGGGAGGGGCAGAGAGAGTGAATCCAAGCAGGTTCCATGCTGTCAGCACAGAGCCTGACATGGGACTCGAACCCATGAATCATGAGATCATAACCTGATCTGAACTCAACGGTCAGATGCTTACCCGACAGAGCCACCCAAGTACCCACTCTATCTTCCAAGATTTTAAATAGAAACAAAGGGACTTATCCTTGTCCCATTGTTGGGAGTTGTTAGATGGGCAGCTGTGGTCAGCAAATCTATAGGCAAAGGCATAGCTCCCACAAAGCCAATTATGGGCCTCTAGGGGGCTGTCGCTAATAACTAGTACAGAGTCCTCAGAGGATGAGAGGCCAAGTGGAGTCTGCACTCTTGAATGCCACGCTCCTGGGCAAATCTTCGTTATCTCACTGCACAGCCAAGGAAAGAGTCAAATGAACGATCTAAAAAGGAACTTTAGTGTGCAAGTGATTTCAGAGCAAACCTGAGGTCAAGGAATAAAATGTTGGGCAGACAGCTCAGAGTTCAAGGCCTGGACTTGCCTTTTCCACAACTGCTTCTGGAGTTTCAGAGGGACCTAATAAAAGCCAACAACATTTCTGAGCGTTTATCAGTAACTATGCAGAAAGCTGGGTTGACATTTTCTCACAGAAACATCATTTGATGTCCCAGGTAGAAGCTGATTGCTTTTTTCTCCTCCAAAGCAATAGCTACAATTCCAATATAATAAAAGGTCATGACCAAATTCGAGTTTTATTTCCTATTGTAAAAGTGTTAGTCCCAGTTTACCACCCTCATGCCTCTGTGAAAGTCTACTTCTGATTTTTATGTAAAGGTCCATGTCTGGAAAATGGTCTGTTTTCAGCCTTACCTTTTACTAGGAGATAAGTTTAAATTCGTCAACCTGCAAGAAGGTGTGACTCTTAAAAACACAGTCAAGGGCGTTTCAGCCATTTCTCTCCATGATACGCACTCTTACTGCCAGATCTAGCTGGTAGATCACATTTGAGTCCCTTCTCTTCTGGCTCAACCATACCCAGGGCAGTTGGTGTTGACTCCCAGACTTACACACCACCGCAGGGAGCTGTCAGGACACAAACGCCTGAATCTTTGGTGTCTGAAGTTCTATTCTGTGGACCCTGGGCCAACAGGAAGTTTCTAGAGAATTAACACAATAGGGAGACTTTCCTGTTTTCCTAGGAATTGGGCCATGATTTGGGCCATGATGAAAACCAGGATACTTGTGTACCCCCCCCCACTCCCCACTTCAGTGTCATGGGATGATATGTATTTAGGTAAATGGGCATTAGATGCTGGACTTCAGTGAGCACTGGTCCTGGATGTCTTAGAGAACAACATGACAGATCAGAGGCTATGCTGCAGTCTTAGTCATAGGTTAGAAATCTGGGGTCCCTGGATCTCCCCTCTCCAAGGGATCCATGGCTAGAATTCAAGGAGTTTCTGCACATGAATGGGAAAAGATGATGTCTTAATTTTCACCAACCTTAAACTGAAACTTAGCATTCCTTTCTACTATGAATTTAGGCAACACATCATTGTAGAATTAGCAGTCTTTTTTTTTTTTAATGTTTATTTATTTTGAGAGAGAGAGCCCAAGTGGGGGATTTGCAGAGAGGGGAGAGAAGAGAGAGAAACAGAGACAGAGAGGGAATCCCAAGCAGGCTCTCTGTGCTGCAGCACAGAGCCAGACACAGGGCTTGATCCCATGAATCATGAGATCATGACATGAGCTGAGATCAAGAGTCAGTCACTTAACTCACTGAGCCACCCAGCTGTTCCAGCAGTGCTTTTGATGATAAAAACTGTAGATATATTCATATCACATTCAACTGTTGTAGACATCTCAAAATATCATTTATACTCATTGGTACTTTAAAATTCTGTAGTTACTGGGCTCACCATTGGCTCTTGTTGAGTGCTTTCATAAAATGCACATATATTACTGTATCTTAAATGTTTTTAGTTAAATATGTTTCAGTTAACTGTGTTTCACATATTTGGTTTCCTTTGTATCTAATTTTCTTTTTTGAAAAATATTACTCTGAAAAGATGTTCAGTCTTTACTAAGTGGCCATGACACACACACAAAAAGCATTTTAAAAAAAAAGCCCTGATCTAAAGGATGTCACCACTACATTATTGATGGGACTTTTTCTCTCAAAGACCGGGTATAACTTTAGAATCCTACTCAACACAGTGCATCAGGCAGCCACCAGCAATCACCTGAGATAATACCTGTTTGCTATCTCTGCTAGTAAGAAGAAACTGATATAATGACAGGCATCTCCTGGTCATTACAAGGTTCAGGTTCACAAGAGATTAAGACATAGCCCTGGATTACATCTGCCCTGGATATTTCTGCCCATAGGGAAGGCTTTGGAACTTTAGCCGAGTATTTGCAGCCAGTCCCCAGGTATCCATGGAGCTCCTGAAGACTGGTCCCTGGAAGAAATGATCAGTAGCTCAGAGATTTTTCTGGTCGTAACACCAGTGTTGTTCATGAAGCCACCATGTGCCCATGTGTCACATTCCAAGCTGCTACTAGTACAGCAATGTGCATTAATACATTAAAAGCTCCATATCAGTTGGCTCAAGCTCTCTGAATGCCCTTTTACCACTCCAGCCACCTTGGCGCTGGGGAGGCATGGTCAGTGCTAGAGGGAAATAGCCCTGTAGCTGGCCAAGGCTTCTGCATGCCTGAGACTTTCCTGCCTGTCTCCCCTCCTCCCTCTACCTCTCCTCCTCAATGTTGCTATGAGTGGGCTCAGACAGCAGCCCCTCTGGGGGAGGGACTGTTGTCCTGTTGGAAAATGTGCCTAATGCCTTCCTGAACACCCCAAGGCTGTGATGTCCTGCTGCCTCCCTCCAGGAATCACTTTTACTTGGCCTCTTTCAGTCCTTAGCGTATGATAATGGTTGAAATATTTTGACTATTCCCATGGCCATAGTCACTCTACCCTGCCCCCTAAATCTCTGCCATTTTTACCAAGGAGATACCTGGAGTTTGTACTTGCTGAAATGGTTGTGTAAGGGATCCCAATACCGCTTCTCCACTGTCTCCTTGCTTACTACTGGATGAACTGGAATTCACGAAGAAGGACAATGTTGTACTAGAGGGAAGGTGGCTTCTATGAGCTTTGCCTCTGTCACATCAGCTGTCATTCACTGGACAAAACCCGTTCACTGGGGCTCAAGCACTGCGGTCCCTGGAGGACTGAGGCCATGCATCTTTATTCCATTTGAGCTCCCCACTAAAACAACTGGCCATCACTACTATCTACATTTGGATCTCTGAGTGAAATTGGCTAAATAGCAGCTTTCCACCCCCCAAAAGGGGGGTGGGGTGGGGCTTTTTTTTTTTTTTTCCTAATTCAAAGCACTCATACTTGTAGACGGCTTCATTACTGCTTTAAAGCTTGGTATGAAATTAACAGAAAATTTTAGAAATTTGATGCAAGAATGTCCCACCCAAACATTTTCTTCACAGTCTGGTATTTTATTTCAGACCCTAAACGGTGAAAAATGCCTTTTGAACATAATTCAACAACAAAGTGTGTGCTGATTTCTGTGGTGCTCTGCCGAGCGGTTGCTAACAGCACCGCGCTTGTGTGCCAGCTGGGAGCGGCTTCCTTTCTCTTCCAGTGGGCTGGGCACTTGCAGTCAAAATAGCTGAGTGGATTTTCTCTCTACCACTTCCAAGCTGCGTGCCTTGGGGAGCCACTTAGGCTTTCCAAACCTTGCTATTTATCTAAAGTGAAGTTGGTGTGGGGTTTAAAGGAATGTAAAAGGCCCAGCCCAATGGCTAACATGTAATAAGGACTCTGTCATTTGTTATTTTTGTTGTTTTAATGCTCTTTGGTATTTCATCGAGCCAAGGGGCTGAGGGCAGGCAAAGTAATGGTGCATTTGGAAAGATACAGGGAAAGCTCAACTCTATTATTACATAATTGCTGCCGGAAATGCTCCATTAGAGAAACATTCTTTGGATAATCACTTTTTTAAAAATGCAAATACCTCTTGGGATGTACTTTGTTAAACTATTAGCACTGATTTACTTTGATAGGATGTATGTGATTTGCCCAAAAAGATAATATGTGAGTGTTATATTGTCCAGAGCTTTCCCTCCCCTGGGGATTGGCAGCAAATGTGAAAGAAGAAAAAGAAGAAATGCACTTAGAGTAGCGGAGATGGGAGAGGGCTTTGTATTACAGAGCCCAGTGGTTCTCTGCCAGGTGGCCATGGAGTCTGGTACCCACTTTGGGCTGTGTGGCCCGAGCATTAAGAAAGAGTGTTTTGGAGAAGTTCTAAAAAAAAGAGAAAACGGATGCAGTTAATATTTGCAAAGTTGATGGGAGAAGGCGAAAAAGGAAAGTAAAGAATTGCTGCTGTGCTTGACATATTCCTCGTTTCAGGTTGGTTCTGAAGAAGCAGATGCTAAGATGGAGCTTGGGTTGCCAAAGACTTACTAGTGACCCACCCCTGGGGGAGAGAAGTGGGCCGGAGCAGCTGGCGGGCCTCCCCGGCCACAGCCAATCACGTGCCGAGCTCTGGGCTGACACCACCTCTTCCGGCCTGCAATGGCCATGCCTTCATCCTCCTGGCTCACTCAGGCTCAGTGGGCGGCAGGAAGATGGGGCTGCTGGAGGCTGCCTGCTGAGTTGACTCTAGCCTCTGGAGTGGAGGCGGGCGATGTGGCTCTAGGACTACCATAGTCTCCCAGCGCGGGAGCTACATTCTGAACCCACTGGCAACACAATTCCTCTATGGCTCCATGAGCCTCTCTTCCTGAGGGAAACCTGGAAGAAGCGGGAGAGTGGATGAACTACTCTTCATTGTCTTACCCTCTTTTACTGTCTATTCTAAGTTCTCCTGTCCCCAGCCTCAGTGGCCTACCTGGTGCTGCGACCTACCCCAGGTAGGCCTACACTTATCCCAAGAAGTGTAAGGTTTTGGTCGCCATGCCTTTTTTAAGCCGGGGTTACTATCTGTGCCCATGTATCATTAGAACTGGCCAGGGGGATGCCAAAAAGTGCCCAGGTGCGCTGCACCCATGTTCCTGCCTGTCCTCATTGTGTGACAACAGGCCTGCCTGATGATCAAAGGCCATGCCATGATGTTAAGTTCTCCTCTTCCTGATGGTTCCTGGACACAAGCAGCTTAATATGGCTGGGTGAGACTCTTGCTGTATCCCCTGGCAAAAGTATGGCTGCTTGGAGTGCTAGGTCTTCTAACTCTGCAGAGCGCAGAACTGAGGAATGACAAAATCTCTGTGCGGTACGGTCATTGAGATTGGTGGTCTGTGAGTCCACTCCTGCTTCCACCCTTATTTCCGGGTCCATCTATTCTTTCTTTTGGAGACAGAGCATATAAAGGTCTTTCATCCTCTAAAAATACTGCATTCTAGAAATTGGCACCCCATCCTTTCAGAATCATGCCTTTGACCCGGTGGCTTCAGCATGCTGTTTCAATATCTCTCAGGCCGGCAGCTTCTGAGGAATATGGCATGTGCTGCAGTCCATGATCATGGGCCAACTCCTGCTCCTGCTTTGCTGTTAACTGGTCCCACGGTCTGATGCAGTTTTATCTGAGATCTCATACCAGTGGATGGAACACTCTGTAAGCCCTTGAGAGTGTTGCCTGGGGCCCCTGGGTGGGAAAGGTAAATCTATACCCAGAATACGTTCATATTACTGAACTGCTGGCTTTTGCCTGGCTTGAAGGGGCCCAATATAGTCAATTTGCTGTAGTAGATTTGCTAACCATATAGGTTAGCTAGTTGGTCTCTTCGGGATATGGTACCACATCAGAGGCTCGGTGGTGTCTCTGTTGCTGGATATTAAGCATTGGCAATAGTTAACCTTAGGCCTTTTCTCTTACATTCACAGATGCAAGATCCATCTTGGTAAGTGAGAGTCCATACTATTGAGTCAGTATTGCCCCTCTCTTTGCTACCATGGCTTCTTCATTCATATGTCAGTGCTGAGATAGCTGATAACGAAGGTTGGCAGGCATTGACTGGCCTGGTTATTTTATCTACTTGACTGCTTATTGCCTTTTCTGTGATAGACACTCTCTGGTGCATGCCAACAGATGATAAAGAGATCCTTTTTTTTTTAACATTCATTTATTTTTGAGAGAGAGAGACAGAGCATGAGTAGGAGAAGAGCGAGACACAGAATTCAAAGTAGGCTCCAGGCTGTCTGCACAGAGCCCAATGTGGGGCTCAAATTCATGAGCCATGAGATCATGACCTAAGCTGAAGTTGGAAGCTTAACCAACTGAGCCACCCAGATGCCCCAATACACAAATCATCATATTTTGTGCCCTTGCCCCATGTGTAACTACATGCTCTTTTCTAGACCTTCTTGTCCCCCATCTTTTGATATTTTTCCTTCCAGGCCCCTGACCAGAGGCTGGCCCATTTAGTACCACCCACGAATCCATAAATACTCTAATGTTGAGGCATTCCTCTTACTACACCAGATGAATAACCAGATGTACCTAGAGTTCATATACCTGGAATACTTGGAAGAATTTCCCCTTGCCACCGTCTAGCAAGGCCAATCCTGAGTGAGGCTGAAGGGCAGCTGCTGTCTGTTTTCAGGTTGCCTGCAAATACTGAGCTGAGCCATCTATAAATCAAGCTTGCTTTCTCCTCTTTCTTTAGTTAGTTATACAAAATCACCCATCCAGTCATAAGTGTGAGCTGAGGTAGGGATCCTGGTGCAACGGTAGTGGGCACCATGGCATCTGATCTCCTTTCTCATGCAGCTTGCTTATGACCTCTGGTCCTGTTCGTGCTCAGTCTGGTATATACCATTTCCATTTTGTGAAGGATGCTTTTGGGCCAGTCCAATACTGTGTCTTAATGAGGCTTAGGATGGGCAGCTCTAGAGGCTTGGTCACTTGTTGTCCTATGTCAAGCATTCTGTCTCTACCAGTGCCCAGGAGCATGCCAATCCCCCCCACCCCCACCCAAGGCATGGCCTTGCTCCCAAACCTCAGGAACCTATGTTGTGATTCTTCCAGTGGAGCTTTCCACAAACTTCACACAGCATATTTTCCTCCCACTGATACCTACAACACTAGAGGATTCACTGAGTCATGTGATTCAAACAGGAGGGCTGCTTACATTGCAGTCTGGACTTGCTGCAGAGCCCTTTCCTGTTCTACAGCTCTCAAATCCAGCTGTCGTTCACTATACTCAATATATGGGCCATACAAGTATTGCTAGCTGTAGAACATGATGTCTCCAGAAACCAAGGACACCTACCAGGCATTGTGCAGCCATCTTTGTGAGAACTGGTGAAGATGTAGTAGTTTGTCTTTCTCTTGGGAGGGAATATCCAGCATGCCCCTGACCATAAGGCCACAAAATTTTTTATTTAAATTTTAATTCCAGTATAGTTAACATACAGTATTATATTAGTTTCAGAGTACAGTATAGTGATTCAGCATTTCTATATATTACTCAGTGCTCATCAAGATAAATGTACTGTTGGGGCGTCTGGGTGGCTCAGTCAGTTAAGTGTCCGATTCTTGATTTTGGCTCAGGTCACAGTCTCAGGGTCATGAGATCAAGCCCCATGTCAGACTCTGCAGAGCCTGCTTGGGATTCTCATTCTCCCTCTCTCTCTACCTCTTCCCCTCAAAATAAAAAAATAAATAAACTTTAAAGAAAAGATAAGTGTACTGTTAATCCCCTTCACCTATTCACCCATCTTCCCATCCATATCCTCTCTGGTAATCATTTCTTTGTTCTTTAGAGCTAAGAGTCTGTTTTGTAGTTTGTCTCTTTTTTCCCCCATTGTTCATTTGTTTTGTTTCCTATATTCCACACATAAGTGAAATCATATAGTATTTGACTTTTTCTGATTTATTTCACTTAGCATTATACTCCCTACCTCCATCTGTATCACTGCAAATGGAAAGATGTCATTCTTTTTTATGGCTGAGTAATATTCCATTTATATATGTACCACATCTTTATCCATTCATCAATGTTGGGACACTTGGGCTGTTCCCATAATATGGCAATTATAAATAATACAGCAAACATAGGGGTGGCATATATCCTTTCAAATTAAGGTTTTTGTATTCTTTTGGTAAATACCCACTAGTGTGACTACTGGAATGTCTGGTGGTTCTATTTTTAATTTTCTGAGGAAACTTCATACTGTTTTCCACAGTGGCTGCACCAGTTTTCATCCCCACCAATAGTGTATGAGGGCTCCTTTTTCTCCATATCCTCTCCAACGCTTGTTGTTCCGTGTGTGTGTGTGTGTGTGTGTGTGTGTGTTTTAATTTTAGCATGCTGACAGGTGTGGGATGATAATCACTGTTGTTTTGATTTGCCTTTCCCTGATGATGAGTCATACTGAGCATCTTTTCACATGTCTCTTGGCCATCTAGATGTCTTCTTTGGAGAAATGTCTGTCTGTTCATGTCTTCTGCCCATTTTTCATTGGATTGTTTGTTTTCTGGGGTGTTAAGTTGTATAAGTTCTTTATATATTTTGAATACTAACCCCTTATCAGATATGTCATTTGCAAATATCTTCTCCCGTTTAGTAGTTTGTCTTTCAGTTTTGTTGATTGTTTTCTTTGCTGTGCAGAAGTGTTTTATTTTGATGTAGTCCCAGTAATTTCTTTTCACTTTTGTTTCCCTTGCCTCAGGAGACATACCTAGAAAAATGTTGTTGTTACAACTGATGTCAGAGAAATCACTGCTTGTGCTCCCTTCCAAAGTTTTTATGGTTTCAAGCCTCTATTCTGAATTTATTTTTGTGTAGGGTGTGAGAAAGTGGTCCAGTTTCATTCTATTGTATGTATGTATGTATGTCCAGTTTTCCCAACAGCATTAGTTGAAGAGACTTCTTCCCACTGCATATTCTTGCTTCCTTTGTCAAAGATTAATTAACCATTTAATTGTGGGTTTATTTGTGGGTTCTCTATTGTGTTCCATTGATCTATACATCTATTTTGTGCCATTACCACATGGTTTTGATTACTACAACTTGGTAGTATAACTTGAAAACTGGAATTGTGATACCTCTAGCTTTGTTTTTCTTTTTCAACATTGCTTTGGCTACTCAAGGTCTTCTGTTGTTCCATACAAATTTGAGGATTGTTTGTTCTAGTTCTGTAAAAAGTGCTGTTGGTATTTTGATAAGGATTGCATTAAATCTGTAGATTGTTTGGGGTACTATGAACATTTTAACAATATTTGTTTTTCTATTCCATGAGCATGGAATATCTTTCCATTTGTCTTTGTTGTCCTCAATTTCCTTCAGCAATGTTTTATAGTTTTCAGAGTACAGGTCTTTCACTTCCTTGATTAAGTTTATTCCTAGGTCCTATCTTATTTTCTTCGATTCAATTGTAAATGGGATTGTTTCTTAATTTCTCTTTCTGCTGGTTTCTTATTAGTGTATAGAAAGGCAATGGATTTCTGTACATTGATTTTGTAACTTGTGACCTTACTGAATTCATTTGTCAGTTCTAGTAGTTTTTGGTGGAGTCTTTAGGGTTTTCCTTTTTCTTTTTTTATGCTTTTATTTCATTTTGTTTCTTTTTATTTTATTTTTTTATTGAGAGAGAGAGAGAGAGAGAGAGAGTGTGTGTGTGTGTGTGTGTGCATGGGTTCAAGCAGAGGAGAGGAAGAGAGAGACTCTGACAGAAAAGGGAATAGGAGGGCCCAGGAGTCAGACTTTGCCTTAAAAGATTGTTTTGTTTTCCAAACAAAACGAAACAAAAACCAAACCAAGAGTGAATGAGCAATTAGAACTTCATCTATTGCTAATGGGAATGTAAAATGGTGCAGTTGCTTTAAAAGAGTCTGGCAGTTCTTCACAATGTTAAGCATTGAATTGTCATATTCGCCAGCAGTTTTGCTCCTAGTTATATGCCCAAGAGAAATGAAAACATATGTCCACACAAACACTTGGACATAAATGTTCATAGCAGCATGATTAATAGCCAAAAAATGGAAACAATCTAAAGGTCAATCAGTTGATGAATGGATAAATGAAATATGATATATTCGTGCAATGGAATTATTATTCAGCAGTAAAAAGGAATTAAGTACATCTCAAATGCTACAACATAGATGAGCCTTGAAAACATTATGGCAAATGAAAGAATCTGGTCACAAAAGACTACATATTGTATGATTCCATTTAGAGGAAACATCCAGAATAGGAAATATTTAGAAATAGAAAGTACATGAATGGTTTCCAGTTTCTGGGGAAAATAAAAAATAGAAAGAGGCTGCTAAAGGGTATGGGATTTCTTTTTGGAATGATGAAAATGTTCTAAAATTCACTGTGGCTGAATAATTCTGTGACTAGACTAAAAATCACTAAGTTGTATACTTTAAATAAATAAATCATATAGTATGTGAATTAGTTCACAGTTAATCTTACTCTACTCAGTTGATTTATTGAATAGCAATGTGACAAGTCACAGTGAAATAAATCATTGGCAAAAAATAAAAACAAAATCCAAAATTACCTCAAAAAAGAAAAAAAAAAAAACCCGATGGCTTCACACTGACCCTGACCAGAGCTGTCTAAAAAACGTATTGCCAATTAAGAGAAGGTGGTACTTTTTTTTTTTTTCATTTTTTAGGTTCGGATTTCTAATATTTCTCTTCTAATATTTGGAATTTCTTTTAAGTAAACACTGGGAATTTGAGCAAACTGTTGTGGAGAGGTTAATGGCATCTGAGAAATGTTTGTGGCTGTGGCATTGGCAGTCCAGCTTCCCATGAATATGAAGAAACTTTCCTATTTACTGTAGCCAAGGAATGTGCAGCTCCCTAACACCACTGATGCATGAGCTAATCCACCCACCTGCTTACCTACCTTTTTAGCACTACATCCCTCCATCTATCCATCCCTCCATCCGTCCACCTATTCAGTTAACATTTACCAGTACCTACTGTGTGTTAGACCCTGTGTAATGGCTGGAGATACAATGGAGAACACAGTAGTCATCATCCTTATCCATAAGCTTATGGTATAATCGTGAGGCAATCAAATAAAAAGGCCTTTGCAACACAATGTTTTGCAAACATTCTCATGCTATGAGAAGTAAGCATAGGGGTTGTGAATGAATATAGGTCTACCTTGATAATCAATCCAATCAGTGCTCACTTCATCCAATCCTTTTTCTATATAAATGGCCTCTGCCAGTTATCTTTCTTTTTCTTGCTCTGAAATAACCATTTTTTCACCCACTTAACTTTAAGATGAGCATTAAGTGAGTGACTAATAAGAATATAAAATTCTTACTCTATATAAAGCATTTTAGGGGCACCTGGGTGTCCTAGTTGATTAAGTGTTCAACTCTCAACTTTGGCTCAGGTCATGATCTCTTGGTTTGTGGGATCGAGCCCCGTGTCAGGCTCTGTGCTGACAGCATGGACCCTGCTTGGGATTCTCCACCACTCTCTCTCTCTCAAAATAAATAAACATTAAAAAACACTTTAATAAAGTACTCTTGGAATATTATAATTTCATATAATATCCTTGCTGCTATATTGTAAATAAATGATCATACTATCAGATCACAGTCATATGAATAATCTGGAAACATTGGAGCAAGAAGCTTAAAATCACTGAAATAATTGGATTAAGTACCATCTCTTCTGAGACTTGAGATTTTTCTGTCCCTAGTAACCTTCTTAGAGAAAGTTTTATTGTCCAGGCTTATGCATCTGTCTCCATCTGTCTTAGATTGTTGGTTTGGGTTTTCCTGTGCGGTTTTAGCAGTTCTGGAAAATTGTTTGCCATTATTTCTTCAGTTCTGTTATGATTTGAGATACTTTGAAGGAAGAATGGTTTGCTGCTGCATGCATTATACTGACCACATCCTCACCTGTGTCAATGTACTTCAGAGTTCCTTTTTTACCACAATGTCAATCTCTGTAATAATGATCGAGTTTTTCAGGATTACAGATGCTACATTTTTATAATTGATTTTATTTTGACTTATGTAGTCTCTCAAATTATTTTTTCAATAATTTTTTTAAATGTTCATTTATTTTTGAGAGAGTGTAAGTGGAGGAGGGGCAGAAAGAGAGGGAGACACAGAATCCAAAGCAGCCTCCAGGCTCTGAGCTGTCAGCACAGAGCCTGATGTGGGGCTCGAACTCATGAACCCTGAGATCATGACTTGATCTGAAGTTGGACACTTAACCAACTAAGCCACCCAGGCACCTGTAGTCTCTCAATTTGAAAGAAACCAGTGGTATTCATACTTCAAGAAGACCTGGGCAAGTTCTAAGATTCTCTGTCCTTCGAAGCAGGATACTGCAGGAGGTGTGCTATTTCTAGTTTCTTTATAATATCTTAGCATTGGAAATTTGGAAATGAGAAGAATTTAAGAAATACTATATAGGGGCACCTGAGTGGCTCAGTTGGTTAAGCGTCCAACTTCAGCTCAGGTCATGATCTTGCACTGCATGAATTCGAGCCCCGCATTGGGCTTTATGCTGACAGCCCAGATCCTGGAGTGTGCTTCAATTCTGTGTCTCCCTCTCTCTCTGCCTCTCTGCTGCTCATGCTCTATCTCTGTCTCTCTCTCAAAAATAAATAAACATTTAAAAAAATACTATATAGATCTAGATATTGCTTTGAGAGATGAAGAGAAAGGCATTGAGTATCAATCATTTATAGGAGGTATTTAAATATTATATCATTTCTGCAATAAAGACCCCATTATAATCTTCGAACATGATATCAGATTTCATAATTTGTTTCCAATCTAAGTACTACTTTCAAAAGTTTTCAAAAATTCCAGTTGTTTTTGCCTCAGCAGAATGGTTTCTTCAAGTTCAAACTAATTAAGAGGAAAAAACCTAAAAACTTTAATTACCCAAGAAAAATGTCTAATGTGATATTACTGTCAGTAGCACTCAAATTATGTGAAAATCTTTATTATAACTCTATAATGTGTTTATATTGAAAGGAAAGCAAGAAAACAGTGAGGAATCAATATAAAATACCTTACAGATTTTGCATATCTTTATTACTCTTTTAAACATCACTAAACCATCAATCGGCCATGCAGAGATGCACAATAATAATTCTTAATTTTTTTGTGCTTTATATTTTGCCAACTTGCAGATTTTACACATGTATCTTTTTTGTCATGAAGAAAGTTTATTTGTCAATGTAGGGGAAGAGAACATATTTTCACAGTTACCTTGATTTAGAGCTTTCACATTTGTAGACTTAGAGTATGTAGCCCTGCATTAGGACTCTTGTCCCAGATTCCACAAATGCCTCATTCCTTAGTTTAAAAAAAAAAAAAAAAAAGTGTGATATTTACGGATTCTCATTTTTTATGAGAAAAAAGGTACCTAATTAACAGTTCTACTTGCCACCCTAATCACTTCCACCACATTCCCACCTCTGCCTACAAAGCCTTTCCAGATAGCCCCGTTTATGCATTTCTTATATCGAGTACACAAATAAGACCATATGTAAATGTGGCTTCTTATCTACCACTCTCCTTTTTACAGAAACGTTAGCACACCTTGTATAGCACTCTAAACTTTCTTTTTCCACTTAGTATGTATTGGAAATATTTCTGTAATAGTACATGGAGCAGTATCTCAATCTTTTTTTTTTAAGTTTATTTATTTATTTTTTTTAATGTTTTATTTATTTCTAGAAGAGAGAGAGAGACAGCGTGAGCAGGGGAGGGTCAGAGAGAGAGGGAGTCACAGACTGAAACAGGCTCCGGGCTCTGAGCTGGCATTCAGCACAGAGCCCGACGCGGGGCTCGAACCCACGAACCGCGAGATCATGACCTAAGCGAAAGTCAGACGCTTAACTGACTAAGCCACCCAGGCGCCCCAGCCAAATACTTTTAATAAGAGCTACAGTATATTTATTCCATTCTCTAGTAAATATTTGAAAAACATGGAGGAATTGCATAGTAGTCAGGGTTCTTCAGAAACAAAGTCATAGAAGCTGTGAAGTCCCATTATCTGACATCTGCAATCTATGGNAGACAGCGTGAGCAGGGGAGGGTCAGAGAGAGAGGGAGTCACAGACTGAAACAGGCTCCAGGCTCTGAGCTGGCAGTCAGCACAGAGCCTCGACGCGGGGCTCGAACCCACGAAGCACGAGATCATGACCTAAGCGAGAGTTGGATGCTTAACCGACTAAGCCACCCAGGCACCCCTTTTTTAAGTTTATTTTTGAGAGAAAGAGAAAGACAGAGAGATGGGGAGACAAATAATCCCAAGCAGGCTCCATCCTGTCAATACAAAGCCCGACGTGGGGCTCGATCCCATGGACCATGAGATCATGACTTGAGCCAAAATCAAGAGTTGGATGCTTAACTGACTGAGCCACCCTGGCACCTAGTTTCTCAATCTTTTAAAACTGCTGCATAGCAGTCCATTATATGAATGTACTATAAATTATTATTTAGTCCCAGGTCGAGAAGGGCATTCAGATTATTTCCCATCAGTTACTATTACAAACAAAACTACATTGAATAGACTTCTACATTTATCATTTTGTTTGCGTGCAAGTAAATCTGTGGGAAAAAATTACTGGAAGTGGGAACGCTATGCAGTGTGAAAATGTAAGGCAGTGCTTCTCTGCTGGGGCGGGGGATTCTTCCTTGTTTGGGACTGCCTTCCTTACTGTAGCATGTTCACCACCACCCTTCTTCTCCAGTATGTGCCAAGAGCACCCTCTAGTCACAGAGGTCAGCTCCTATGTGCTCTTTCAGACTTGCAGCTGCCCCAGGGGAGCTAGCCACCAAAATACACTGGCTGGTCATTTGTAGGGCACTGGCTGGATAATCGTATAAATTCAATGTAATTTGTCCTCTACTTAAACCTTCTTGCATACTAGGCCCTTTTCTGAGTCCTTTAAGTATTAATCTTCACAGCACTCCTGTGCAATAGATGGGGCTATTACCCACATTGTACAGATGTGGAAGCTGTTGCCTGGCTCCTGGCACGGGAGCCAGGAGGTGACCCCAGGCCAACTGACTCCAGAGCCCACATCTGACAGTTCTGCTGTCGCTGTGTCTTAAGCACGAGGCACAAAACAATGTAAGTGTATTTAACGCCACTGAACTGTACATTTAAAACAGGTTAATGTGCTAAACTGTATGTTAATGTATATTTTACTACATTAAAAAAAGCCTATTGAAAAAACCAAGAGTGAGGCAGATCTGCACAATCTAATCTGGAGAGAAGACAATGAAAAGTTAAGTAGGGGGGAAAGGGTAGAACAATATGTAAAGAATACCTACTGTTTCATTGTTTAAATAACTTCGTGTGTGTAATACAAAAATATATGAAATATATATTCATAAGGAAGGAATTATATGTGCACAGAAGAAAAGTCTAGAAGAAAAACATCCAATTGTAAACTGTAACTATAGGTAGTTAGAGAGGTTAGGGAGGAAGAATATTTTACTTCATCCTTCTTAGCATTTTTGGAAAAAAAAGTCATAGTTAATGTACATTCCTTTGGGGATCAAATAAGCAGAGAAGATGTAAGGGCCTCCCACAAAAGATACCCACCCCACCTCTTCCAGGGGCTTTATGTCCTTGATCCTCTACTTTACCGCAAGGACGGGGGCCAGTGCCGATTGGTCAGTTTGTCTGACATTGCTGAACAGAAATCTTTCACTCTCTGTATTCGCCCAGGACCAGACCTTGAAATTTGTCTTCTTTTATATACTTGAATGTCTTGGGATATTCCAAGGGCTGATTATAAAATTAACGTTTAATATCTCACCCATAATAACTGGCACATACTTACATGTAACCCAGCTTACAATTTTCATTGAAAGCAGGCACCAGTGTGGGACACAAATAATACAAGTGGTGGGACATATCTGGCAGAATGTTCCCAAAGATTGTGTAGCTTCATGACAAAGTAAAAGGAAAGGAAAAAGAGCTCATCTCAGGGCACCTGGTGGCTCAGTCAGTTGGGCGTCCAACTTCGGATCAGGTCATGATCTCGTGTTTCTTGAGTTCGAGCCCCACATTGGGCTCTGTGCTGACAGCTTAGAGCCTGAGCCTGCTTCTGATTCTGTGTCTTCCTCTCTCTCTCTGCCTCTCCCTGGCTTGTACTATGTCTCTCTCTCAAAAATAAATAAACATTAAAAAATTAAGGTAAAGAAGAAGAAAAAAACCCAACTCTTCTTTTTCGGTCATATTTTAACTTTATGAGTCAAAATCATTATTTTTCTAGGCTTTGGAACCCTCTGGGTTATTAAGCTGGGTTAGGGGTTTGGCTCCAGTGTAGATGCTCTCCGACACCTGTGTTCATGTCCCCTCCATCTCAGTGATGGCTATCACTGTTTCAATGGCAGCACCTGTGGAGCCCGTGTTCTTTCTATGCTCCTTTTCACAACATCCCTCACCACCTGTGCCCACTAATACCCTTCACCCTACTTCTCTTTCTTCTTTCTCTCTTCCCCAGTGCTCACCTGTACTTAGTTTGGGTACCCTCAGGCCAACGGTGAGAGTGCTGTGAGTGACGAGTCACAGACAGAGGGCTCTTAACAGGGTCCTTTATCTGCTTGAAATGCCCCAGTGAGTCCCCATTCCACCCAGGTCCTTCCATGACCCTATGAGATCCTACATACACTAGTCCCCATTGCCTTATTCTCTGTGCCTTTTACTTGCTTACTCTGAGACTGGCACCTGGGACCTCCTGCTGCCCCTTGCACATGCCACACATGATCCCACTCAGGGACTTTGCATTTGCTGCCCTTCTGCCTGGAACACTCCTCTCCGGTGCCGTGAGACTCACCCATCTCTTTCCAGGTTTTGCTCAAATGTAGCACTTCCTGACTACTGCAGTCCATTCAGTCACCCATCTTTATTCTTCTTTTCTACTTTATTTTTCTCCCTTGCAGGGATTTCATCTCTTTTATGCACTGATGAATTCTTGGCATCTTGATCAGTATTGAGCAAATAGTACATGTACATTAAATGTTTCAGGAATGATTTTATTATACGTTTCAGGATCATGGAGTCTTCATGTTGGCTAAGCTATTTTCATTGTAACTTAATCTTTGGGATCTTTCTATTGTCTCTATTAACAGTGCATGTGTTACAGATAGTTATTACAGATAGATGAGATACCTGATTGTTCAAAGATTATTCCTAGGTCAGGAAACTGAAGGCGGAACATGGAGAAGTCATTAATGAGAAAGATGATGAGAGTCAGTCACACTAAGTCACTGGGAAGTTGGAAACAACGCAGGCCAGGACTTTGGTCCATCTACATGAGACCTTCAGAAGTGTCTGAGTCCCACATGCCCAAACCTAGCCTCCGGCTAGAACCAAGTAGCTTACTAATACTGTTATCTCTGTTACATGGCCTCCAGGGTTATACTAGCAAGATCAATTCATCCCAATTTCCCTAATTGTCAGAGATCTTAATTTAGGCAATCATCAGAACTGAGCTCTCTTAGAGATGCCTGGGTGGCTCAGCTGGTTAAACATCAGACTCTTGGCTTCAGCTCAGATCATGGTCTCATGGTTCATGGGTTCGATCTTACAATGTGGGGCCTGCTTGGGATTCTCTCTCTCCCTCTCTCTCTGCTCCTCCCCTGCTTGTGTGCTCACTCACTCGCTTTCTGTCTCTCTCTCTCAAAATGAATAAATAGCCTTAAAATTTTTTTAATAATAAAAGAATTGAGCTCTCTTGGGTCTCATCCCTTAAAAGAGAACTCTATTTTTAGTGGTGCAATAAGTCAAACTGAAAGACTTTGACTAGCCACCCATTCCTTCTTTATGCCCAGATCTGAGGGTAGGGTATTTTTCCTGGATGACTCTCCTATAGCCCAGGTTGGGAAGGAGGGGTCTTCTGTGCAGAAACAGCAGATGCTCTTCCTCCTACCTGCCTTCGGGCACACCAAGCACACCAAGCCCAGAGCAGTCCCTTGACACAGTTGCAGGCAAAGCATGAAGAGCTGGGGCAGTCTTGACGTGACCTTTCTCAAGTAGTCTAGAAGCCCGGTCCAATGACTCATCAGTGCCCTGGTATAATGTGGTATGAATGGCATTGTTATCATGAGGTCTATCTCTCTATTTCAGAAGAAGAACACGTTCTGAGCTTAGTTAAATCCTGTATCTGGTTGACTGCAAAGGATTCCAAAAGGACAGCCCTTTTATGTCTCTCTTCGTTTTTCAAAAAACACAAGATTTCTGGAAGATCTTTGATTTCTGTGTATGTGTTTAGCAAGTTCTCCAATCTTTCTCCCTCTTTATCTACTGAAAGCCCGTGGTACACAGCTCACAAGATGATACTGTTGGTCAGAAGACCTTTGGAACTCTTTTATCCTTCATAAACATAGTCACCTGATACAAGCCCTGTGGATATATGTTTGTCAGAAATGGCCCATTTTCCTAAAACATGACATTCCAAGGTTGGATTTGCTAGCATTTCATTAATAGTGCTCAATTTGTGCTTATAGCTAAGAAAATAAGTTTAATAATTTCAATTATCAATGAAAATAAATGAAAATGTAGCAATGCAGGTTACTGTACATTAACATAAATATGAGGCATATGTAGTGAAGAGAACATTTTTAAGATTATTTTGTTCCAGGACCTGATACCTGCAATTTTATCGTTTAGATTCTCTCTGTTCTCTCTCTTATTGTTTGTTTCTGATTCTCTGCCTCTCCTTTTGTCTTTCTCTCTGTTCCACAGTATTATTTCACAGTATTGCTATTTGCATCGAGTAGGGGAATGTTTGGTTTGTTTTCTAGTTTATTTGCCTAGTATTTCAAGTCCGTTAAAATATATATTGATGTGATATTTTCTAATGTGTCTAAGTGTTCTTAGACAATGCTATATATAAGTTTTCTTTACTCACACTCAAGGGTGCATTGTTACTTGACATTATTATGCCTGTTGTCATAATCCACTAGTGACATGTGATATTTTTCTTTTATTATTATAGAAAACATAACCAAAATTATAATTAAAGTAGTTGATTGAACAGTGCATAAAATATATAACATAATAATCTCATACTTACATGCTGCTGATTTATAATTCAATATAATGAATATTTAAAAATTATTCATTATTATTATTTATCTGGGCCAAAAGAAAGCATATTTTGAAGTTTTTGGCTGCCTGCCTACATATTTTAGTGTGGGTGATAAAACAATGCTAAATTCTATAGTAATATATTTATGTTTGTATACATACATATACGTTTCATTTCTTTTCACAGATTTCCTCCCTGGATGAGACAAAAGTTCTACCTTACCAGTTAAAACTTGTTAGTGAAACTACTCATTTGGGTAGGGAAATCATGAAGTACACATAATGCCCTGAGGTTTAATAAGCAGTTTCTGGAAAGTTGCAAGGCTGTTGTTGGGTGGTTATTACTATGAGGTTGTTATTATTTGATTAGCTCACTACAAAGGAGTCTTTTCTATAAAATTTAGCCATGGATCACTGTCTGCACTTGACAGTTTTCTCTCCTTAGTTGTAGGAGGAACCCAGCAGTTCACTCTGGAGACTCAACCCAGGAATGTTGCCAATCTCTGCTAGTAGAAGGCATCAAAAGTATGCTTAACTCCTTTTAGGTAGGTTAAAAGTGAATTTCCACAGACTAATAATTGGGGCAAAGAAAAACATTTTTCTTATTAATAATCCCAGAAATAACTGTTGAATGTCTAGAAGTATAATCAATTTCTTATATGGTTGGACACCTGGTTAAAAAGTCATTTTTTGTGACTTTTCTCTGTCATTATGAGCAACCCTTCTCTTAGTGTGTTTTGCCTCAGACCTAGCCCTACATGCACCTGGAATGCCTGGCGGGGAGGAATCACTGGAAGATTGAGAAAGGTATGAAGAAAGATGCAGCCTTGAACTGGACCTTGAAGACTGAATAGGGCTTTTAAGAAATGGCATTTATTCTGAATTGTTTTGATCATATAAAGGAGCCATAGATGATTTGAAAAATATAGACAAGAACAAAGAAGATTTAAAATGTAAGAACTTAAAACCTTCAGTAATTGTCTTTATAAATAATACTGTGATGAACATCTTTGGGCATAAATTTTGTGTGTGTCTCTGATTATTTTCTCGACAAATTCTGAGAGCTGAAATTTAAGGCTTCTGAAACTTACTAACTAAATTGCCCTCCAAAGAAATCAGGCTAATTGATCCTTGTACCTGCAGTGTATGAATCCCCAACCCCTGCTTTCTCAGATAGATGTGGGGAGACATTAGTATGTCCTTCTCAGAGTCACATGAAAGCCATGTGCAGGCAAACAATGCTACTGCTATTCTAGAATCTTAGGAAGCAACTGTTTGAATATCGTTAATGATCACATCATGTGGCAAACAAAAATCCCCTCTTTATTTTGCTACCAATCTCTGGTATTCCTTTTTTTTTTTTTTTTAAGTATGTAGCTCTTTTTTTCTTTTAAAAAAATTTTTAATACATTTATTTATTTTTGAGAGATAGAGTGAGACAGAGCATGAGCGAGGAGGGGCAGAGAGAAAAGGAGACACAGAATCTGAAGCAGTCTCCAGGCTCTGAGCAAGCATTCAGCACAGAGCCTGATGTGGGGCTCAAACCCATGAACCGTGAGATTATGACCTGAGCTGAAGTCAAACACTTAACCTACTGAGCCACCTAGGCACCCCGATCTTTTTTGTTGTTGTTCTTATTGGCAGTATTAGTTTTACCTAATTTTACCCAAATAATATTATCAAAGCCTCATGAATACCCGCTAGGATGGATATTTTTAAAAAACACAGATAATAACAAGTGCTGAAGAGGAGGTGGAAAAACTGGAACCTTCATACATTGCTGAATGAATGTAAAATGGTACAGCTGCTTAGAGAAACAGTTTAGCAATGTCTTAAAAAGTTGAACATAGAGTTCCCATATGACCCAATAAGTCTGCCCCTAGATATATACCCAAGAGAAATGAGAATTGAAAACACACGTCCGTGCAAACACTGTGCACAAATGTTCATAGCAGCATTGCTAATAATAATCCCAAAGCAAAAACAGCCCACATGTGCACCAGTTCATGAATGGATGAAGTGTGGTGTGTCTGGTAATATTTGCCACTAAGCATGGCTGAAGCACTGACACGTGCTATGAGGTGGGTGAATCTTGAAAACATTATATCAAGTGAAAGAAGTCAGGCACATAAAGCTCCACATGGCGTGATTCCTTTATATAAAAAGCCTAGAATAGGGAAAATGCGTAGAAAGTAGATTCATGGTTTCCAGAGGATAGAAGGAAGGAGAAAGAAGAAGTTACTACTCACTGGGTACAGAGTTTCTTTTGGGGATGATGACAATGTTCTGCAATTAGATAGAGGCAGTGCTTACAGAGCTCTGGGCCAGTACTAAAAACCACTGACTTGTACCCTTAGAAACCCCCATTCAACAGAAATAAAACATCCACACAGAGACATGCATGTGAAGGTTTATAGCATTCACAATAGCCCCAAACTGAAAACAACCCAAATGTCTATCAGCTGGTGAATGGATGAACAAAATGTGGAATATCTATGTTCAGTGATATACTGAAACAAAGTACTGAAGCATGCTACATGAATGAGCCTCCAAACATAATGCTAAGTGAAAGAAGTAAGAACAAGAACCACATACTTTTTGTTCCCATTTAAAGAAAACATCAGAAAATGAAACTATGTAGGCATAGAAATAACACAGTGTTTGCCTAGGGCAGTGGGGATTAAATGTACATGGGCACTGGGGAGCTTTACGAGATGATGAAAACATCCTAAAACTGGGTTTTGGTGATGTTTGCACAACTCTGTAGATTTATCAAAAATCATTGGCATGTGTCCAATTGGTGGATTTCATGGTATATAAATTAGATCTCAAGAAAGCTGTTAAAAATAAAAACTTGACCAACAGAGTTGGCTATAAATTCCTTTAAACTTTTCCAAAATTCCTTGCTGTAAGGATGAGAATTTTCTACATGTCATAGGGACTAGGTAGAAGAGAAGTTTCAAGGATGTTTTGACCAATAGTAGCATCAGACTTCTCCTGAAGAAACGGAATTGAAAAAAACAACCCTCACTTAGGTGTCTCATTGCCAGTGTGCTCCTCATGCAGCCGGATCCCTGAATTTGTTGTGTTTGATATGTGTCTGTTCCCAGTACATGCTATGCAAGCTCTGGGGAGCTTCCGAGTATGGGAGGACAATGAAAGCTGGAGGAACCTCAAGACATTTCCCAGGTCACAGAAATAAAGACATCCATCTCTTCCATGGTAATGAAAATTTCTCATCATCGAACAAGATTACACAAAATTAACAGAGACTTCATTTCATAAAGGCCATTTGATCATCCTAATAGGGATATCGGGAAAGAGCATCTTTCCCACCTTGATCCATATACAAATGCATTTCTTTATGGCTCGGTAACAACTGATACTCCTCAAAGGACAATATGGTATAGTGGGTGTTTCTGTGTCCTCTTACGGCTGGCTATGTGAGTTTTAATTTAGGTTCTGCCACTTACTCACTGTGGAGACTTGGGCAAGGTTTAACTTAGTGGCTCAGTCTCCTTATCTGTAAAATGGAGATGATGGGATTTTTGTGAGGACGAAATAGGTTAATGCATATAAAGTGCTTAAAATATTGTCAGGTACATAGTAAGTGCTCACTGTGTGCCAATCACGTTCAGGCCCTGGTTCTAAGAGTATCAGTCTTTTAACCTCAGAGACTATAGCCTGAAAGTTTCTGTCCCCTAGAATTCATAAGTTGAACCCTAACCCTTAATGTGATGGTATTAGGAGGTGGGGGCCTTTGGAATTCGATGAAATTATGGGGACGGAGCATTCATGAATGGGATTAGTGCCTTTATAAAAGAGACCTCAGAGAGATCCCTGGCCTCTTCTACCATGTGAGGACACAGTGAAAAGGTAGCCGCTTATGAACCACCAGACACCAAATCTTTCGGGGCCTTGATCTTGATTTCTCAGCCTCAGGAACTGTGAGAAATAGGTTTGTACTGTTTATATTTTGTTATAGCAGCCCAGACTAAGACTGGGAGTTACTTAGTCTCTCTGTTCCTCAACTTGGTCACATGTCATATAGTGATAATAGCACAGCGCTGATTACATCTCCAGATTTTTGTGAAGGTCACATATAATAATGTGCAGATAGTGCCTTGGGAAGCAGAAACCCTTCTGTAAATATCTGGGTTTTTTCATTGCAGGTCTATGTGAATTACTTGGAAGCACAGCGGCTCTCATGCTTTGTTGAGAAGTCAGGACACTTTACACTTGTGCGTGGCTGACTTCTCCTCTTCAAGTCTCAGCCTAGATGTTACTTCTATAGGAAAGCTTCCCTGACCTCGCACTGGAAATATCTGTGGTAGGTACCCCTTCTACACCCTCCCAAACACACCGTACCTATGTCTGCGATTGCAGTTTTATATGTATTGTGAACACTTGCTTACTGGTCTGATTTTCAGATCCTTGAAGACAGGATAGCTACGTCGGTCTTGCTCACCATTTGTGTCCTTTGTGCTTGTCACAGTGTCTAGCATGTAGCCAGAGCTCCATAGATATCTGGTTAATGGATAAATGTGAATGCCTGGAAGTCATGACGCTCTTATTGTCTATGCTTCCCAGTTCTGCTCTCTTTTCCTGAACCCCTAAGGAAGGGCGTTCGGCTCCCACTGTCTACTGAAGCTTGTCTTATGGAGATCGACAAGCACATGTACATTCACTGACCATTCAGTGGGCAACTCCTAGTCTTCCTTTTATTTGCCCCATTAGCGGCATCTGACCCCTTTGACAGATGTGATCACTCCTTCCTTCTTGAAAGTATTCTTCACCGGGTTTCAAGGACACTGAACTCTCCTGGCTTTCCTTCTTCTCTTCTGGGTGTTTCCTTTTTGTTTCTTCTCTGGTTCTTCCTCATTGTCATGATCTCTAAACATTGGAAGGCTCCTGGCTTCTAGTCCACAGACCCGTGTTTACCACTGCATTCACTCCCTTGATGGTCTCATGAAGGTTCAGGACCTTAAATACCATCCATCCACTATATACGCCCAGCTCGGGACTCTCACTTCAACTCCAGATTCAAAGAGCCCAGTGCCCACTGGACAGACACACTTGGATGATGTTTCCAAAGCCTCTCCCTCTGTTCAAAGCTGATCCAGCTCTCTCCTAACTCCCCCACCTATCTTCTCTTGCTCCCCGGTGCCCACTCACTCTGCTCCATGCTTTTCCAAACAGGCCAGGAATGCTTCCACTTCAGAACCTTTGCATTTTCTGTTCCCTCTTCTTGGAATGCTGTTTCTCTTAATCCACATGGCTTGCTTCCTCTCCTCCTTCAGGAATTTGCTCAAAGTTCCTGTTTTTACTAAGGCTTCCCCCCGACTACTCTTTTAAAAATAGCTGCTCGCTCCACATCAAGCCCTTCGCATCTTCCCTTCCTATCTTATTTTTCCTCCTAGCATTTGGCCACCATCTCACAAACTGTTTATTTGCTGATCTGTCACTTGTTTTCCCTCAATAGCTTGTAAAGTCCATGAGTGCAGGGATTTTTAAAATCACTTTTGTTTGCTATTTAACCCTAGTGTCTAGAATAGTGCCTGGCACATAATCGGCATTCAGTAGACATTGTTTAAATGAACAAATCTTACACAGAGTGTCTGAAAATGTAAAATTTCCTTTATGACTTAGGGTCATGTATGCAGTATTTGGGTACTCTTTCCTGACTACCCCCCTTTCCTTCTCCCATTCCCATCCAAGCACAGTTTTACACTTTCTCTTGTCTCCTGCTGTTTCCTGCACATACTTTTATAATTGGACCCTTCTCACTAAATTCTAATTTTTTTGTAAACATATCTGCCATCCTTTCCACACTGTGAGCTCTTTGAGGAAGTAACTATGTCTCATCCATTTTAAATCCCCACTACCTTGAATAGTGTCTAGAATTGGTTAGACAGCAGTTAAATGTCAGTTGGAATGAACTGCCCACACTTAAAAGAGTAGTTGCAGACACAGAGCGTGGGACACTTGATTCAGAGTGTGATTGAGTCTGTTGTTCTACTAGGTACAGTTAATGTCACCATCCTTTGCTCTCTGCTTACTGACTCATAGGATCAGAGTACTTCCATTGACACGTGAAGTACAAGGAACTGGCTGTCTCCTCCAACCTTCTGCTCCCTCTACACAGCACCATCTCCCTGCTTCCCACTTCCCAGAGTTAAGAACAGAGGCATGACTCCTTGCCATTCCTCTTTGCCTCCTTCTCTGCTTACAGTACCCCCACGTCCATCTGAGGCTGCCGACGGGACTGCCCATCCCAGTCTTGCCTCCTGTCTTCATTGCTTCATTGGAGGACCCTCCAGGCTCTGCCCTGAGCCCCTTTTCGTCTCACATATTCTTTCTTGGCGGTCTTATCTAGTCCTCCAATTCCACCTATGAAATAGCATCAAGCTTTTGATTTTCTGGAGAATATAGGACTATTTAATTAAGCACCTTCTAGACAACGTAAAATTTGGCTTTCCAAACTTAGCATTTGCAACTATCTTCATAATTCCCACCTTGTCAGACTATTGCTTGTATAACATAATAGTCCTTAAAAATCACATTTGTTTCTTTTCTTTTCTTTTTTTTTACTTAGCCAAATAAATTATGTCAGGGAAATCAAGGTTTTCTTGTGCAATGCTTTTTTTTAGCACATAGAAAGTAAATACAAAAGAGTAAAATGAAGTTTCCGTGTGGACCATCTAAAATCCTATGGTGCACCACACTTTGGGGACCTTGGATGGCATTTTTACTTTGCACAGGAAGAAACTGAAGATCAAAGAGGTTTAATAACACAAATAGGCCACATTTTGAGTTGGCAGTTGGAGCCTTGACTCCAACCCTGACCATGTGACCTTCAGTCCTATACCTTCTCCAGAGCCGGAGACTAGTTTTCCCAACCACCCGCTCTCATATCTCCTCGGTTATCCCAGCAGCATATGAGACTCAGCCCTAAACAGAACACATCACTCCCCATCTCAAAAGCTGTTCTTCCTCTTGGCTTCCATTATTGCTACCCAGACTCCAAGCTTCTATTTGATTCTTCTACTCCCATACCTGGATGTTGAGACTGTCAGCTTTCTTCCCTCATTATCTGACCTGTAAGTGGCAAAGCGTCCTGTGAAATTCAGGTGGCAGCTAGCTTTCCCACCTCGGAGCTCTCTAAGTACTTTGTATGTTTTAATTTTGTGGCATTTATTACATACTATCTGTCATACCCACTTTATCTGTAAACTTATCTATAAGCTTTTTTATTTGAGGAAGGGACTTAATTACCAGTTCCTTACACATGTATACAGTGTTCTGTGTATGTGAATATTTGAATGAATGACTGAATCTATCAATCAGTCAATAGATAAATTCATGAATGAGTTACCTACAATTAAGGCAAGGTAAAAGCAGCATGGGGAGTTATGACTTTGAAATAATCATTTTGTTAATACTTCAATTGTATTTTTAAATTTTTAAAAAACAAGTTTCATGTAAGTTTTTTGGATGTTTTGTGAATTCAAAGGCAGTATTAGTATAGTGTCAGTTGAACTTGGCTCCAGAGATAAAATACAAGATGTGTCTAACTCAAAAATAGCTGTAAAAATCCAGCTTATTATTGGTCACATGTGACTTATACTGAAGGTACAGTATGTTAGTCAAACAATTAACCTGTTTGAAGTATAAACAGGAGGATAATTAATAAATATGTTAATTACTTGTTCAGGCCATGGACAGTGCCAGCGTTTAGCTTTTAACTTGAGAATGAATGGACATTCTCTTGGTAGCAGAAGCATAATTCTGTAATACTGTTATTATGACATGTTATTTACAAGCCACTAAATTGGGAAGCTCTAGAATTATGTTCTTAAATATTTTTTGTTTTATACTACCTAGAATGCCAGATCCTTGTTTCTTTGGCCAGTTAATTCTTTATCTCTTTATGCCGTTAAAAATCAGGCTGAGGGGCGCCTGGGTGGCTCAATTGGTTAAGTGTCCAACTTCAGCTTGGGTCATGATCTAGCGGTTGGTAATTTCAAGCCCTGTGTTGGGCTCTGTGGTGACAGCTCAGAGCCTGGGGCCTGCTTGGGATTCTATGTCTCCCTCTCCTTCTGCCTGTTTCCTGCTCACGCTCTGTCTCTTTCTTTCTCACTCACTCTCAAAAATGAATAAATATTGGGGCGCCTGGGTGGCCTAGTCGGTTAAGCGTCCGACTTTCGCTCACGTCATGATCTCGCGGTTAGTGAGTTCGAGCCCCGCGTCGGGCTCTGTGCTGACTGCCAGCTCAGAGCCTGGAGCCTGTTTCAGTCTGTTACTCCCTCTCTCTCTGACCCTCCCCTGCTCACGCTGTCTCTCTCTCTCTCCTAGAAATAAATAAAACATTTAAAAAAAATGAATGAATATTAAAAAATCAAAATATTTTTTGAAAATTAGGCTTAAATCTCACATTTTCTTTGTCAACTTCTCTGGTTCCTGGGGAGGAATTTAGGTATCTTCATGAGAGTGGACTCTGATATAGGGGGTTTACGGGCCACACTTTGTGTAACTCCACACAAGAACATAAGTGTTTCAAGAATGAAAGTCTTCATTCATTTGTATTTGTGAGACCTGTATAGACTATGTGTTTTATATAGACACATAATGAACGTGCAGTCTGTTACTCAAACAATTAACCTGTTGGAAATGTAAGCAAGACAGTATAAGCAGACACTCAATAAATGGATACACATTGAATGAGTGAACTCAGCCATGGGTACGTGTATGTTCAAGTGTGTGTGTGTATGTGTGTATGTGTGTTTGTGTGTGTATCACTAAAACACTCATCCAAAACCCAAACCTTAGTTTTGTCTTTTTAAAAAATTTTTAAACATTTTTTATTTAATTTTTGAGAGAGGCAAAGACAGAGTGCAAGCTGCAGAGGGGCAGAGAGAGAGAGGGAGACACAGAATCCCAAGAAGGCTCCAGGCTCTGAACTTTCAGCACAGAGCCCAATGTAGGGCTCGAATCCACGAACTGTGACATCATGACCCGATCTGAAGTCAGCTGTTTAACCAACTGAGCCACCCAGGTGCCCCAGATTTGTCTTTTAATACAATTCTGTAACAGGTGCTTTCTTGCTATTTGCCTTGATACTCAGTATTAAAACATTTTTATTATTATTCCAGCATCAATACACTACAATTTAGCTTGTTTTTTTGAGATTATGTTTACTTACTTTGTAAAACCCAATTATAAAGCTAGTAAGTGTTTATGGCAGAAAACATGGTGACCAAACACCCAAAGAAGAAAATACAAATCACCTTTAATCCGTCCTCTGAGCAATGCCCATTGCTAACATATGGGCCCATGCTATGATTGAAATATACACAGCTCTACTTTACACTCTTCTAATTAACAAAATTATCCATTAATGCCTCTCTTTGGAGAAGATATGTAAAAATAGAGAATAGTTTCAGACATCCTGTAAGTTGTGAAGAGTGATGACATGTTTGAGGAGCAAGTACTTTCTCAGCCTCCTTATTAAACATTTTACTTTATTCATTAAGTCTGTTGTTCAAGCAGCAGAAATTAACTCCCATGAAATTGACCAAAAAGAGGCTGTACTGGAAGAATACAGGAATCCTATGAGATTGAAGAGAGGCTGAAGAAAGGACTTAAAATAGGGACCGAGCAGTCCTGGCCTGGCCTTCCTTCCTTGCCTCCACCTTTGTTCTCAGGACTCAAAGTCCCAGGAGAAAATGGATTTTGTTTTGCTGAACTTAGGTTACATAAAAGTAGCTGGACTTGGTGATAGACTAAGTATGGATGGGCAGGAAAAGAGAGGGGCCAGGAATAATTCCAGGTTTCTGGCTTGCAGAAGTACATCAGTAATGGTACCATTTTCTAAGACTAGAAACAATGAAAGAGGGCCAGGTTGGCCAAATCTAGGGAGGGGCTGGATGAATGGTTTGCTGTGAGGCAGGCTGTATTTCAGGTGCCTTGAGACATCAAAAGATGTTAAGTGGGCAACTGGCTAGTTGGGCTGTACTGCACATCTTCTGTCTGCCTCTCCAGATCTCCTCTCCACCCTGCTTGCAGCCCTGGGAAGCTGAGCTGCATCAACAAACTCCCTTTGCCTCTGGCTTCGGATCAGGTTAGTCCGGTGGGGTACACTAGCAGGAGATCAAAGGAGGACGAGGAGTGAGGTGGGTCTTTGTTTTCCTTGCTTCTTTCCTGCCAAGTTGCTGTGGAATGGCTGCATCCCAGAACCAAAGGTCACAGCTCTTGTGAGACGCCCTCCCCTCCAAGCCCTGTCTCTCCAGGGTCTGGCTGCATGCTTGCTTGTTCCAGAATACTGCACTACCTCTTTCAATTTCCCCATATCCTGCCTACCCACTTAAGTTGTGCCAATCTGAGTGTATCACTCATTTCTGCCAAGGTCCTGACTGATCCATGCATACAGAATTCAAAGGACAGGTTCAGACGAGAGATGTACTTTGTGAACCATCTGTTTATAGATGTAGCAGATGCTGATGTGGATGATAAATTCCTTTGTGGAGGAGCACAGTGAAGAAATGGAGAGTACTTGGCACTTGTGGGGATGAGCACTGGGTGTTATATGGAAACCAACTTGACAATAAACTATTAAAAAAATAAAAAATAAATGAAAGACTACTAACATAGTGAAAAAAAAAAAAGAAATGGAGAGTACTTGGGAGTAAGCTTTAAAACACTCTCAGTGAAACAGGGTAGTGAGAAGAAGGACTTGATAAAAGGAGACTCTAGAGACCACCTTGGATCTATTAAAGAGAGAATCTATTCATAACCAGCCACCAAGGCATCACACAACAGTAGAGGGGTAGTTCACTAAAAGGAAATCAGAATGATATTATAATGGAAGAATGGATGCTGGATGGCTGGACCTAACACACACACGCATGTATGCATGTATGCCTACACACCTATATAACTGTATTAAAATGGAATACAAACACTCCTGCCTTGTCACCAGTATTAATTCTGCTGTGAGTGACAGAAAATCCAAAATGGTCAGACGCCTGGGTGGCTTAGTCAGTTAAGTGTCCAACTTCAGTTCAGGTCATGATCTCATGGTTCTTGGGTTCGAGCCTTGCATCAGGCTCTGTGCTGACAGCTCAGAGCCTGGAGCCTGCTTCAGATTCTGTCTCCCTCTCTCTCTGTCCTTCCCCCACTCATACTCTGTCTTTCAAAAATTAAAAAAAATTTTTTTTAAAATTAAAAAAAGAAAAGAAAATTCAAAATGGTAGTGATGTAAACAAGATAATAATTTTTCTGTCATGTAAATGAAGTTTGGAGGTAGCATGCAATGCATGGTGTGAGGGATCAAGACCCCTCCATATTGTTGTTCCGCCATCCTCGGCATATGTTTCACCTAATGGTTCAGGATGGCCACTTGTGCTCCGGTCATCTTGTCTGCATTTAAGCCAGCGGGACTTTTCCAAGATATTGCACATAACACTAGGGCTTATATCTCATTGGCCAGAATTTAACAAATGACTATATCGACTGATGAACTACTGAGAAATATCTTTGCTTCAGATGGCTGTTTCATATCAGGAGTTCTAAAGTAAAGGAAATAGGGGAGAATGGAAACTCGGACTCCACTAGTGATCTTTGCCAAACATGTTATTCTGTAATCTTTTCTTTTTCACTCAAGCAGTTTCCTTTTTTTCTCCAACTAGTTTTGATGACTCCTCACCTGCCATAGCTATATTGTAATATTCTTCCATGTATACTGTGTTTCGTAATCCTAAGCACCCATGAAAAATACCAGATGACATCAAGGATTCAATGCATGACTAGCACAGCTTAGGAAGATTCCTTAAATGAACTCAGCTGGTCTACAAATATTACAACATTAGAGTCAAAAGGACCTGTACAGAACATCTAGTCCAGGAAATGGAGCAGAAGAAGATCACGGCGTATTTTTCAGCAAAGTACTGCCTCTCTACCAAAGCCTGCCTCGCACAGCTAGTTCTGACTTTCTGTGATATAAAAATACTAGAGAATCTTTGATTCATGGGCACATTTTACACCCTACTTTAGGCAGATGTGAATGTGCACATGTTACCCCTGGCTACACATCAATTTCTAGACAAGAATAAACTACCCATTGCTTCTTTTTCTAGGAGGCATATGATGCTGTGGTGAATGGGGCCATAAATTTCTGCAGGAGATGAAAATTCCACAGTAGGCAGTCATTACCATGTCATTGGACTGCCTTTCCCTATAACAAATACGGTCAATTTTGTTTATGGGCTTGTAGGGAAGGTAGTTGTTGGCTCTAAGAATTTGGCTCATTAAGCCAGAGTAAACCATCTCTCCTGGAAAAAAAAAAAAAAAAAAAAGAAGTCTTCAGCAATGTGGAACAGACAAAATCTCAAAGTCCAGCCAAGGGTAGGTTGGAAGGCAGTAGGGTAGTAGGATTTTTCTCATTATGATGGATCTATTTTTTATGTAGGCATTTCATGGCTTATAGAATTAACAGTTACTCTGTTTGAGTCAAATGTCTTTGAATTCTAAAGTTATCAAACCCTCTCTTAGATACAGAAGAAAGAAGAAGGATGGTGAAAAGGGCTTATAATAAAAACCTCTAGTACACAGGATTTTTGGTGAGAAACAAATGAAACTGTGAATGACGAATAGTATTATAAACATTAAACTGCTCTACCAGTGCTATTTTCAACATCATCTTCTTTCTCTCATATCTCTAGCCCTGATATTATTTAGGCAGGAGGAGCTATATATATTTGTCTGATATAATTATTAGGTCCCAGAGAGCCTTAGGTTATTAGTCTCATAGGTGCTAGCTGAGCCAGATGGCCAAAAGGTTTTGTAGAGCTCTGTTCAGTGGGAGAATTAGTGAGTCACACAATTCTACCCATTTGTGTGGGTAGAAAGTTGTTTAACTTGAACATAGCACCAGCAATTAAAGATATCTCTCTGGAACACTTATAAAAGAACCTAATAATTCTCTAAGATTTTAAAATGATAGCAAGAGTTAGATGGTAGAAATGCTACTTTGGTTCCTGGTAAACTCTATTCTCTGTATCATACTACTCATTGGTGACAATAATTGAATATATTGTACTGTCAAATTGTTGCATATTTTGAATCTTCATGTAATAACCTGCTACATGTTGACTTGTTTACTAATCTATGAAAATACTATGGTACACAAAGTAGAAGGTAGGATTATTTTCCCCTATATTATCTAAAAAGGATCTCCAAGATTTCTTCATGAAAAAGATTAAACTGCTGAATAATTAAATTCAATTAGTTATCTGCTGCTGTGTGACAAATTTTCCCCTCTCATAGAGGCTTAAAAGAATTCCCGTGTGTCAAGTAACTGAGCACATCTTACTTGGGTGTCTCTGGCTCCAGGTCTCTTGGGAGGTTGTGATCAACTTATCAGTTGGGGCTGTAGTCTTGTCTAAGTGTTCAGCTGATGGTAATACTGGGATCCACTCTCAAACCCACACATGTGGTTGTTGACAGGACTCACTTGCCAGTTGGGTTTTTCCACAGGGTTGCCTCAAAATATGGCAACTTTCTGTTGGGCTAGTGATGAGAGAGAGAGAGGGAGAAAGAAAACCCAAAACAGAAGACAGTCTTATAATTTAATCTCAAAAGTCACATATTATCACTCCTGCCATATTTTATTCATTACAAGTGAGCCAATAATTCCATTCCAGAGCACTGGGAGGAAGTGTGCAAGGGCATGGATATCCAATAGTGGAGATCATTAGGTATTATCACAGAGGCTTCCTACAACAGTGGCACTGGAGTTTTTTATTTTTGAAATGATTGTTTGGCAAATGGTCTTAATTTTAATAAATTACTTTGTTTTTACATAGTAGTTAATATTGAATATTTGTTAATGAAATGAGGCTCTGTGAGGCCAGGAATCTACTGGTATAATCCCCTAGAAAATGCTTGATATCAGGTCAAGTTTCATGATCAACTTTTAGGCATTGAACCTATAAAATTTGTATACTATTTGTTATAGGTTCAATACATTTCATATAGTAACTTTTCTTTCAGTCAATTAAATAGGAAACCAATTTCTGCTTCTCCCATTTTTTTAAATGTTTATTTTTAAGAGAGAGAAGTGGGGGGAGGGACAGACAGAGAGGGGGTCAGAGAGAGGGAGGACAGAGGATCCAAAGTGGGCCCTGTGCTGACAGCAGAAAGCCCAATGAGGGGCTTGAACTCACAAACCATGAAATCATGACCAAAGCCGAAGTCTGACACTTGACCAACTGAGCCACCCAGGCTAAACTATTGAATAGAAAGTAAATTTTGCATGGTAAGAATTTCATTTATTATATATTTGGCATAATTTGGCTATCTGTTATACACACTTTGGCTATTACATCTTTAAATATGCCCTTCCTTGGGGCACCTGGGTGGCTCAGTCAGTTAAGCGTCCAACTTCGGCTCAGGTCATGATATCAGGGTTTGTGGGTTCAAGCCCTGCATCAGGCTCTGTGCTGACAGCTAGCTCAGAGCCTGGAGCCTGCTTCAGATTCTGTGTGCCCCTCTCTCTCTGACCCTCCCCTGCTCACTTGCGCTCTCTCTCTCTCTTTCAGAAATAAATTAAAAAAAAAAACATTTAAAAATAAAAAAAAATATGTCCTTCCCTTTTCTTCTAGGACTTTAATTACACATATATTAGAATCCTTAATATTGCTCACAGTCACTGGTGCTGTGTTTGTTAGTCATTTTTCTTTCTCCTTCATGGATAGTTTTCTATTACTATATAACAAATTACCACAGACATTGAGTTAAAATGACATCAGTTTTTTAACTCACGGTTTTATAAGTCAGAAGTCTCACACAACATGTCTGGATTCTCTCCTCAAGATCTCACAAGGCTAAAAGTAAGTTGTTGACTGGGGATGAGATTGTTGTATGAGGCTCAGCATCTATGTCTAAGCTCACTCAGTTTTGACAAAATTCATTTTCTTGGGGTTATAGAATTGAGGTCCCCATTTCCCTGCTGCCTTTCAGGTCATTGCTGGTCTTGTCAGATAGAGACTGCCAACATATCTTACCACATGGGCTCCTTCATTGTCAAGCCAGTAACAGTGCTTTTCTTGCTTTGATCTGTAACTTCCCCCTCTGTGATGAGCCAGAGAAACTCTCTGCTTTCAAAAAGCCCTTGTACTTAAGTCAGGCCTTCTTGGATAATCTCTCTTGGTCAGGATCATCCATGTCATATAACATAACATAATTACCACAGTCCTGTGCATTACATGGGAAATGTACACCAGGGGTATGAAATCTTGGGTGTACATATTAGGCTTCTGCCCACCACAGATAGTTTGACTGCTGTTTCTTCAAGCTCAGCTATCTTTTCCTCTGCATCATCATACATGTTATTAATATCATCTAGTATATTTTTCATCTAGACATTGTATTTTTCATCTCTAAAATTTAGACCTTTTCAATATATTCCATTCCTCTCCTCATAATGGTCTTGTTTTCCTCTACCTTCTTGAATATTTATAATATTTATAACTGTTTAATATCTTTGCTAACTCATGTTTTTCATTTCTGATTATCTATTTTTCTGAAATATCTGAAATATTATTATCTAAATATATTATATAAATATCTGAAATCAAAAAATATCTATTTTTCTGATTATCTATAAGTATAAAGTATACTTATCTATTTTGAGAGACAGAGAGAGTGCAAGCAAGGTAGAGGCACAGAGAGAGAGGGAGATAGAGAATCCCAAGTGGGCTCCAGGCTGTCAGCACAGAGCCTGATGTGGAGCTCAAATTTGCAAACCATAAAATCATGACCTGAGCCAAAATCAAGAGTTGGACGCTTAACCAACTGAGCTCCCCAGGTGCTCCTTTTAAAATTCTCTCTTTGTCCCTACTTTTTGCCACTTTAATTACTATGTGTCTTGGTGTGGACCTCCTCAGGTTGAATTTGTTGGGGGCTTTCTGTACATCCTGGACCTGAATTTTAGTTTCCTTCCCCAGATTTTGGAAATTTTCAGCTATTATATCTTCAAATAAAATTTATTCCCCTTTTTCTCTCTCTTCTCCTTCTGTGATCCCTATAATGCTATTATTACACTCGATGGTGTCGCTGAGTTCCCTAAGTCTGTTCTCATTTTGCATATTTGTAGAGTTATTTCTAGAGAATGTATTATATGTCCTGGAGGGTGAATGGGGCAATAGCTGAAATGTCAGCAGTGTTCTGGTCTCAAGGCTGTTGAATGTGATAGCACTATAAGATACAGAGCCCCATGATCCCCCAAAGGACTGTTAAGATAAAAGCTGCTGTAACTCCCTGACATTCCTTGAAACTACACGTATACCCTGCATGCCTTCACATAGCCACCAGTGTAGATCTTGTTAATGTTTAAAGATCCTTTGTGTTCTCTTTCCATGCTTTGAAATTCTTTGATAATTATATCTAAGGAAATATGAAATAAAGGTTATGTGCAGTCTGCTGTGCTGCTGCTCTCTCGCAGAGGTAGCCCTGCACGTCCACTCAGTCTAGGTCTGAAAACTTTTTCTTTAGTGAATGACCACACAGAATATTTTTTCTCTCACCTGCTCAGCTTGTTTTCTTTCCATTACTCTGTCCTCTAGATTGCTGATTCATTCTTCTGCTTCCTCTAATCTACTATTTATTCCATCTAATGTACTTTTAATTTTATTTATTGTGTTCTTCATCTCTTATTGGTCCTTTTTTTTTTAATCTCTCTGTTAAGTTTGACTGATATTCTCCACTCTTTTCTGAAGTCCAGTGAGTATCTTTATTGTCATTAATTTAAATCCTCTATCAGGCATATTACTTACCTCCATTCCACTTAGGTCTCTTGCTGTGATTTTGTCCTACTCTTTCATTAGGGACATATTCCTCTGTCTCTTCATTTTGTCTAACTCTTCATGTCCATTTCTATGTTAGGGTCGTCAACTATGTATCCTGCTCTTGAAAGTAGTGGCCTATGAAGAAAAGGTCCTTTTGTGCCCTGTAGTGCAAAATCCCGTTTACCAGAACTCAGCACTTCAGATTTCTCCTACATGTGTTGCATGCACTCTGCTGTTGTAGCTGAGTCACTTTTTCCTTCAGTCCGGTCATCTGCAGTGATTGTCTTTGCCCATTGTGGGAAGTGTTTGGTCCCTGTGGCGTTAGTGGACAAGTCTGGGGCTGCCATGGGCTTTGAGTTTAGTCATATCACGCGTTTGCCAAAGATGCAGTAGCACCTAACTCCAAGGTGATTTTCCTGTGTTGCCTTCTGAGAAGCTTTCGGTGGAGGGCAGGGCCTGCAATTAGACCCGATGCCTGCCCCTGGCTGACTGATAGAGCCACAGTTGGACAGGTGTGTGTGGCTATCTTCCATTCTCCATGGAGCAGGAGTCACTTTGGGGTGATGCTGACCCATCTTGGGCTACTTGCATACTTCCATGTTTATTGGAGAGGGTGGAAGCAGGAGAGCACTGGAGTGGGGTGTGTGGTGTTAGCTAGGTCTGTGCAGATCTGCTGTGGGCAGGGGGCCAGTTTGGAGGGGGCAGATCCACAGAAGTGTGTGAGGGGGGGGATGATGTTAGCAAGCTGGGTGGGGAATGTTTGTGCTGTGCTGATTTGTGTATCTAGGCTGGGGGGTGAGAGATGGAAATGGCACCTGCCAGCCCCTTTGTTTTTAAGGAGGTCTCTCAAATATCCCTGTCCTTCCAGCACAGGCCCTGAGATTAGCAAACAAATTCCCCTCCTATTCACTGCAGATGTCTTTCAAATTGCTACTTCTGTGCTGTTTCTGGGGGGTGGGGGGGGGCTTTTGTTGTGCTAGCTCTTTGAAGGCAGTTACTTATTTTCCCATCACCTTCAGCCTCCTGGGATTCCAAGCGTGCTGATGTTTAAAGTTCCAGGTGTTAAGCCCCATTCATTGTAAGAACTTGAGAAGTTAAGCCCCTTTGGTTTTCTTTTCTTTTTTTAATTTTTTAATAGTTTATTTATTTTTGAAACAGAGAGAGACAGAACGTGAGCGGGAGAGGGGCAGAGAGAGAGGGAGACACAGAATCTGAAGCAGGCTCCAGGCTCTGAGCTGGCAGTCAGCACAGAACCCGATGTGGGGCTCGAACCCACAAACCGCGAGATCATGACCTGAGCTGAAGTCAGACGCTTAGCCAACTGAGCCACTCAGGCGCCCCTAGCCCCTTTGGTTTTCAAAGCCAAATGTTATGGGGGATCATTAGCCCATTGCAGTTGTCCAGTGCTTGGGATTCCTGGGGTGTGGCCTGATTCCCTTCCAGTCTCTGATCCTGCAGCATCTCTTCCTCCTGTGGCCATGCCCTGGGGTCAGTGTGCTCCCGACTGCATCTCTACCCTCTTTGATGTGGCCTCTTCTCTACATTTAGCTGCAGAGTCTGTTCTGCCAGTCTTTGAGTTATTTTCTGGTTTATCTGCACTGATGTGGGTATTATCTAGGTAGATCTGTGGGATGAGGTGAGACCAGGATCCTCTTGCTCCACCGTCTTCCCCACAAGTCTGGATACCCATTTTGAAATGTCAGCACCATCTTTAGATCCAGGCTGTGTGGTTTCCTTTCCTGAATCCTGTGCTTTAGACACCTGTATTTCACAGGTATGGGAAATACATAAGGTTCCCTATCACTGGGATCTAAATCTTGGCTCTCATTTAGTATAATCTGTGATATTACATGTCTATTTTCAGGCCTAATACTGTTCAGGACCCAGGGAAATATTTATCCAAATCTTTTGTCCAAAGTACTTTTAAATAATAGGCATTGGCATTCTGAATGCCCTGAAAGTCTGTATATTTTACCACCACAGACATTGGAGATAGACACTGCTTTGGTGTGAGAATGTGAGTAGCAGAAACGTTTAGTAAAGACAAGCCAAACTGGGGTGCTTGGTGGCTCAGTCAGTTAAGCATCCGACTCTTGGTTGCAGCTCAGGTCATGATCTCACGGTTTGTGAGATTGGGCTCTGCACTGACAACATGGAGCCTGCTTGGGATTCTCTCTCTCCCCCTCTCTGCCCTACCCCTTTTCTCTCTCTCTCTCTCTCTCTCTCTTTCTCTCTCAAAAGTGAACAAATAACCTGAAGGGGAAAAAAAGGAAAAAGAAGAAATAACAAAAAAGAGAGAAGACAAATTAACTAATTTTTGAATGCCTCCTCTCAGGTAACTTGAATGTAATAGAATCTTGTACAAAAAATACCATTTTTCAGTAGTGCCAAGTGTCCATGTTCTTGCTTCTCCTCATGTCCCATCTGTGCTTCCAGAGCATGGTGTTCTCAAAAATTGCAAATGGTGGCCAAGAAATAGTTTGCAATATTAATTCATATTATTTTATTATTTTAAAAATTCTTTTATTTTATTTTTGAGAGAGAGAGAGACAGCGTGAGCAGGGGAAGATCAGAGAAAGAGAGAGACACAGAATCTGAAACAGGCTCCAGGCTCTGAGCTAGCTGTCAGCACAGAGCCCGACACGGGGCTTGAACCCACGAACCATGAGATCATGACCTGAGCCGAAGTCGGATGCTCAACCGACTGAGCCACCCAGGTGTCCCTAATTCATATTATTTTAAATGCTGTATTTATTTATTGTATTTATGTGGGCTTAGATGTGACACGAATAAAATGCAATACCAATTCTATACATTGTCAACTAAAATGGATACTAAATGCTAGAAAATTGTGCCAGTTTGGGTTTTTCAAGAAGCAGATGTCAAGACAAAGGCAGAAGCACAAGGGATTTATCTGGGGGAAATGCCTATTAAAGATAAAAGGAAAAGGGAGGAGGAGTGGGTCAAGAAAGGCTTCAGACCACAGTGTAGGTCTGACACCTGTGAAAGAAGGAGGAAAGGAAGTTTGGGTAGAAAGGCCTCTGCCTGCAATACAGTTCTGAGCAAGTCTGGACCAGCACAGTGGGGAACTCTGGTACAAAGACTGCCAGTAGGGGAGTCTTAGATTGAGCAGAGGTGGCTAGACTTCCTCTCCCTTCCTTACAGCCTCTAACTGACAGCTCCCTTGGGATAGCACAGCCTCGGCCGCACACTGAGGCCAATCCTGAAGGTGTGGCTAGAGGCCATTGATAACTGCACCCTTCCTGGCCATTTCTCTCTTCGAAGTGAGATCTGAGTGGCTCACCTCCATGGGTGGCAAAAATTATACATAATTTTACTTTTATAAAAACAATGTAATGAGATTTAATTATCGCTAGTCATGCTGTAACATGGATGAAATTTGAGGACGTTATGTTAACTGGAATAAACCGGTGACAAAAAGACAAATAGAGCATGATTTCACTTATATGAAGATGTAAAGTAGTCAAACTTAGAAACAGAAAGTGGAACGGCATTTGCCAGGGGCAGGGTGAAAGGCAAAAGGGAACTTATTCAATGGGTATAGAGTTTCAGCTTTGCATGATGAGAAAGTTCTTACGATCTGTTGTGCAAGCTGCATATAGTTAATAATGTTGTATAGTATATTAAAAAATGGTTGAGATGGAGGTGCCTGGGTGGCTCAGTCGGTTAAGTGTCCAGCTTTGGCTCAGGTCATGATCTCGTGATGTGTGAGTTGGAGCCTTGCGTTGGGCTCGGTGCTGACAGCTAGGAGCCTGGAGCCCCCTTTGGATTCTGTGTCTCCCTCTCTCTCTCTCTCTGCCTCTCCCCCACTGTCTCTTTCTCTCTCTCTCTCAAAAATAAATAAACATTAAAAACTTTTTTAAAAAGGTTGAGATGGGGGGCGCCTGGGTGGCTTAGTTGGTTGAGCTTCCGACTTTCGCTTGGGTCATGATCTCGCGGTTCGTGGGTTCCGGCCCCGCGTCGGGCTCTGTGCTGACTGCCAGCTCAGAGCCTGGAGCCTGTTTCAGTCTGTGACTCCCTCTCTCTCTGACCCTCCCCTGTTCGCGCTGTCCCTCTCTCTCCTAGAAATAAATAAAAAACATTAAAAAAAAAAAGGTTGAGATGGTAAATTTTATGTTACAAGTTCTTTACCATAACAAATACTTTTTAATAGTCATTTGTTATAATTACTGTATTGCTGTTTAATTTTCATAGAACATTTTGAAACAAGTTTTTTTTCTTTTTTTACCTAGGTATGATTGAGATATAACCCTATATTTGTTTCAAGGGTACATCATAATGATTCTATATTTGTATATATTGTGAATTGATCACCACAATGTCTAGTTAACATCCATCACCATACATAGTTACAAATTTTTTGTGTGTGATGAGCACTTTTAAGAGCTAGCAGCTTAGCAACTTTCAAGTATGCAATACAACATTGTTAATTGTCGTCACCATGATGTACACTGCATTCCATAATGTACCTATAACTGGAGATTTGTGCCTTCTTTTCACTTCACCCATTACTGCCACCCATGCCTCTGGTAACCACCACTCTGTTCTTTGTGTCTGTGGATTCAGTTTTGTTTTATTTTTTAGATTCCATGTGGTAGAGATCATATGGTACTTGTGTTTCTGTGACTTATTTCAGTTAGCATAATACCCTCTAGGTCCATCCATATTGTCACAAATGGCAAGTTTTCTTTCTTTTTATGGCAGAGTATCACATTTTCCTTATCTCTTCATCCCTTGATGGATGCTTAGGTTGCTCCCATGTCTTGGCTATGGTAAATAATGCTGCAGTGAAAATGAGGGTCCATGTGTCTTTTTAAGTCAGCGTTTTCATTTTCGTCAGATAAATACCCAGAGGTGGAAATGCTGAATCATATGGTAGTTCTATTTTAATTTTTGAGGAGCCTCTGCACTGTTTTCCATCTTGGCTGCATCAGTTTACATTCCCAACAGTGCACAAGGGTTCCCTTTTCTCCACACCCTCACCAACATTTCTGCTCTAGCCCTAGGCTCCACAAACAGTAAGATCCACTGAGCTTCCATTTCGTTCAGACATAAACCTCTCTCTCCTAAGTATAGCAATCTGACCCTAACAGCCTGTTTTTTGTGTCCAGTTTGTTGTTTCAGAAATCTGAGTCTTAACTATAACTTGTCCCAAATGATTTAAAACAGTGTGAGAACCCCTGGGGCTGGCCCAGATTGGGTCACATGAATGGGGAGATGGCGGTGGGGTGGCGGGGAGGGGTAAAGTGGGGGGAATGAGGTCTCAGGGGGAAGAGAGAGGAGACTGGTGTAATATTTATGTAAATGTTTCCAAGATTGAAACCAGCAGTGAACAGTGGGTATTATAAGGCAGGAAAAGCATCTCATCTTTAGAGGAAATTGAATAGTGAAATTAATTTAGCCCATAACACATTAACATATCTGGACTTTTCATTTGTCTTAAATAGAAAAGTCACATAACCAACCCATTCTTAAGACAAAGTTTTAAGATATCAAACACAACAGCGTATATTCAAAAATATTAACTGGAAACTTTGAACTCATTCTTAAGATTTTCATTAAATCAGACCCACCTAGTGTTAAGCTGTTTTCAAAAGGCTAAAAGCTGGGTGGGAGGTGTGTGGGAAAATTGTGGAATTGCATATGTCAGAGCAAATTGGTGTCCACAAAGTGCTATTATTTGGCACATTGAACTATTGTTATTGTGTGAATGAATACAAAATTACAGTCCTGGCTGGGCAGTATCCAAATGACTGATAAGCTGTTTGGCTTTGGAATAGTCACTTAACCTCTCTGTGCCTCAGAGATGGGTCCTCATCCATAGCAAGGAGAAATAATGATCCAGTAGTCTGCCCTTATTGGCAGTTTTGCTTTCTCTGGTTTTAGTAACTTGCAGTCAGTTTTGGTCCAGAAGCAAGTGATCCTTTCTGATGAATTATCAGAAGGTCAGGAGTAGCCTCACTATGTCACAGTGCCTATATCTCACATTGTCATCTCATATTATCACAAGAAGAAGACTGAGCACAGTACAATGAGATACTGGGTGGGGAGAGACCACATTTATGTAACTTATTAAGTATATTGTTATAATTCTTCTACTTTATTTTTTGTTATTGCTATTAATCTGTTACTGTGCCTAAATTGTAAATTCAACTTTATCACAGGTGTATGTTTATGAAAAATCATTGTATTTCCAGGGTTCAGCACTACCTGTGGGCTTAGGCATCCACTGGCAGTGCTAGAGTGTACTTTCTGCGGACCAGAGGGAGTTTCTCGTAGTTCATGTCTTATTAGACTACTGTGATGATTACACGAGACTATGCATGTGAATAAAATACTAGGACGGGGCTTGGCACATAACAAGCATTCAATAAATATTATTTATAATTATTGTTTCTTTGCCCATGTGTGGCTGCTCCCCTCCACGGACGGATTACACATCTAAGCTTAGCTGCTGCCTTGCAAAATGTGTTCATAAGGAGAGTGTTGAGTGGACTAATTTAAACTCATCACCACTACAAATAAAAATAAAAGTGCTCAAAGATCCTATGATAATGACAGTACATCACCATCCTTGCACCAAACGACTAGTATTAGATTAGGGTAGATAGTCCATTTTAAATCCCCACCATAAGTCTACCATTCTGGTTTCAAAATGATTCTTGGAGAGGGCATAAAAGCTGTGTATTTTCATGCCTGCTTTTGAAATATACTACAGATGTTATGAAAGAGGAGGAGAGAAAGTAGGAGGCAAGAGTTCTTAGATGACTGTGAGATTTGAGATGTTACTTGCCAAAGAGTTTTGATCTTATTTTTACGTATTTCAACATTGTGTCCCACAGGTTTCAATAATGACACCCAAAGTGGTTGAGTGGCTGATGTGAAAAGCAGGCGGTTCTGTTTGGCTCTTTGCAACCTCTTCTCTGTTACTGTCCACTGTTCAGCCCCTGGGGCCCGAAGAGCCATGGGACCAGAAACCCCTACCCTTTTGCAATTCCAAATTGGAATGTGGGAATTTGAGGGCCTTAAAAATAACTTGAAATTATTAAATGGAATTTTATTTTACCTGTTCAGATTTGCTAGGATTTTTTTCTTCCTTTCTGACCGGCCGCCCTATGCATTAGAAGCCAGAATCCTTCCTATTGCCCCCCAGGAGCCAACTCTGAACATTCTTCTTCCCTGAGAGGCAGACCTAGGAAAACAAGTCCTACGATACCCAGTTCCATTCCTTGCCTGCATCTCAGCCTTGAGTTCCAATTCTGTGTGTGAAGAATTCCCCCCTTGACACACTGGACACTTCAAGGGAGACGGAGCTCCTCAGCAGGGAATGGCCTTTCCTGGTAGGTCTTAAGATGACCCCTCTCTCCTAAAAGACAGCTAGGAGTGGTTTTGACACAAAGGTTCTAAAGACAAAACCAGTCACCCCCTAACTGTGTACAAAATGGCAGGTGCGCCACCTAGAGGCACACACGATGACTGCTACCTCGATGCAGGCCACAGCTCTCCAAATGGACTCCTTAAGTCTCTAAACTCAGAACCTCAGATTCCTTCCACGTGCTCGTTTATCAGGGCTTTGGACTTCCTTCTTTTCCTGTTTAAAATTCTTATATTACTTTTGGGCCACTTGCCTCTGAAAGTGAGGCCCTGGAATGAAATATTTGACCCCAGGTGTGGTGTGACTGGGCCAGGTAGGTAGGGAATAACCAAGGGGAGGAGGTCTTTTCTGCTAGCTTCTGGAGAAAACCTGGACTATACTCAGCACATACTTTTGTCTACTCTTAGGATGGTTAAGTTATCCAAGCTGTCATTTTAATCTTTCCCGCTTTGAAGTTCCAGGGACAATCTCATGTCACCTTGCTCTTACCCTCTGACTATAATTAAAAGGCTTCTCTATCTCACCCAAAACCCTGCCTCAGGATCCAAAGCCTACAGGCCAGTAGACTTTATTTTTTCATCTCTTGGCAATGGATGGTCAAACTTATGTAGCCAGTTTATGGAATGAGCTGCCATCAAACACACCACGTAGGATTTTCTTTTCTGGCTCTGCGGACATCTTGGGCAAATGACATTCATTTCTGGTCTCTTTTAGTTGTCAAAAGAGTGCTGTTTATAGGTATTAAAAACTCCTATCTTTTTTTTTTTTAATGTTTATTTTTGAGAGGGGTGGGGAGACAGAGAGTGAGTGGGGGAGGGGCAGAGAGAGAGGGAGACACCGAATCCAAAGCAGGCTCCAAGGTCTGAGCTAGCTGTCAGCACAGAGTCCGACGCAGGTCTCGAACCCACAACCGTGGGATTATGACTTGAGCTCAAGTAGGAGGCTTAACCAACTGAGCCACCCAGGCGCCCCAAGAAGAGCCTGCCTTTTAACTTAGCTGGGGCTGGGCGCAGTCCTTTCCTAGAAGGCACATACCCTTTGTTATGGAGAAGGTCCGAGCGCTGGGCTTTCTCTCTTGAGGACTTTCTCTGGAGCCTCTCCCCTTTCCTTCTAACTACACGATTTCTCCCCTCAAGTACAGTACTTTCTGACTGCTTATGAATCCCCCTCAGGTCCTTACTTGGCTCTCCTCATCCCAATAGGCATCTTCTGGGGACCGCATGAAGCTGATGACGGGGGATGAGCCTCTGTGATGTCAGTTTGGGAAAGGAGCACCCCCGTCCACAGCTGTACAAGGGCCGCTTGCTCCAACCGTCCTTCCTTTTCCCGGTGCTGCCTGCTCCAACCGGTCCCTCACCTCACACCTTGTACGTGACAGTCCGTGTCACTTTTTATGTTCTTCAAACGCTGGGGGACATGGGTCATGCTTTCTTACTCTGGTGTCGCAGCAGTCTTTTTACTGGCCCCTCCTTCCCCCTGAAACATGTAATTGAGGGCTGACTTCTCCTTCGGTAAATCCCCCTGTGATCCACCTCCTTGACAGTAATTCTCCACCGAGCTGCACTCCTAAAATTTTTGTAATTTTCTGCTCATATGATGAACTTCAGAAAAGTTTATTTAACACTTAGCAATTAGTCTTGCATTGACAGTGACACCTCATGGTAGCTCCAAGTTGCTTAGCTGTAACCTCTGACAAGCTCCGGAGTACGCGCAAGCACCCAGGGAGCTTCTCTCCCCGCCCCAGGGCCTGATGCAGGGTTCCCTTAAAGCAGTGGTGAACCCCCTTGTGTGACCTGGAGGGTTCACTTGCAATCACCAGTAACCAAGGTAAGTAGGCCACAACCCGGAAGGGTCGAACAGAGGAATCAGGTTTTCACCGCTTCAGGCTGTGTGTGAAAGAGCTCCTGGCAGCTCAAAGACTTGTAATAGATCAGGAAAATAGTGGGGTGTTTGTTCCTCTGTTTTGTAACTTCAGACTTGTTGAACAGGTTTTTATAAACTGAAATATACATGAACCGTTTTGTTGAAATGAGAAGAGCCAGTTGGACTGCAGAGGAAGCCAGGTGCCTGAAAGGCACTTTGCCCCGTCAAATGGAAACGTATAGATACATTTTTGCCTGTTGCTTAAATACTAGACTTAGATACTGACAAATGCCTCAGACGTTTTGCATCATGCCTCTCATTAATGACTCAAAGAATGTCTCTTACCCCACAGAAATGAAAACTTTCTTTTTGGGAGAAGATTCTGTATTTCTAGGTAATTCTAGCAATTGTTCTGTAAACCCCAGAGCCCACCCTGGGTATTCTGGGTACCAGTGATGGGACCTTGCTTTGGTTGAAAAGCTCTCCGTTAATCTAGAGCAACTCTTTTTCTCTCACTGGATGACCTTGAAAATCAAGCCACTTCCTTGTTGTCTTTGGGTGTTTCTTTTTAAAGCGAGAAAGACTGTTAGAGAAGGTGACCTTCTGATTCAGCTCTCCATGCTTTAAGATGAGGCATAACAGCTGTGTTCTGTGGGATAAGCAACTTTCTCAGTGACCCTTATTCATCATCAAGGTTTTCACAGGGAGGTAAAAATTACCACTTAAAGTTAAAAATAGGTTAGCCAAATTTGCAGGCCACTCATTTTAGTGTATTGTATTACTGCGCAGTCCAAAAAGTAGAAAGACAGGAGTCTTCAGAAGTCTAAAGACTTCTTATAGAAGAGAATATAAGAATTTGCTTGTAATTTGAAGATTTTCTGATGAGTTACAAAACAGATTCCACTCACAGGGGGAAATCTATTTTGTAATCCTGGAGGCAGTGTGTGTGTGTGTGTGTGTGTGTGTGTGTGTGTGTGTTTTCAATGCATGTGTATCTTATGCACAATAGTTTTGACATTTTATCAGCATGCAATTAAAATCCTTTTGTCTAAGGTTCTGGCTCTAAATTCTTGAACAGACAGAAGCCTAGAATGAACTGTCACACGTTTCAGAAAGAAGAAATTAATTTGACAACTGGTACAGTTCCGTCCCCAGGAGGGCGTGAGCAGTGCTGTGCTGCACTCTGTCGGGCTGCTGCAGAAACACTGATTGTGCGTTTTGTTTGTCTGCCAAGAGTCTTCCCAAGGAAAGGTCTCCAGTCACTACCCTGGGAATAAGCTTTGTTTAACGCAGAGACCCTTCTTTTCACAGAAGAACAAGAGAAACGCAATAAGCTAAGCAAGCAACAGAGTAGAAAATGAAATGTTAAAACTCTTCTGGTGGGTGGTGAATGTCTGTTACCCGCCCCACCCCCACCACATTTCATATGTTGAAGCCCTAATCCCAAATGTGATGGTATTTGGAGTAGGGTCTTTGGGAGGTCATGAGGGTGTAGCCCTTGTGAATGGGATTAGTGCCTTATAAAAGAAATGCCTTTTTCTGCATCTATTGAGATGATCAAATGATTTTTATTCTGTTAATGTGGCGTTTCGCATTTATTGATTTGTGCATGTTCAGCCATCATTGCTTCCCAGGGATAAATCCCACTTCATCATGGTATGTGATCCATTTACTATGCTGTTGAATTTGGTTTGCTCTTATTGTGTGGAGGATTTTTGCATTTGGCTGGCACCTTGATCTTGGGGCTTCCGGGCATTCTTTACTGTTAATAAATAGATGTAATCCAGTTCTGACCATTGAACTATAAGTAGGCTGCGGGGCAGAGATTTTCCTCACTAGTGAGAGCAAAAGCTGCAGGAGGAGCAAGTTACATCTGTCTGTTCACACCTCCCCACGCATGGAGCTGTTCCGTGAGGCTGTGCTGCCTACAACCTGGCAGACATCTTGGCAACCGTCAGGTGTTAATTCTGTGAATGGATCCGCTGACCTGCTGACCACCCCTGGAAGAGTCTAGCTCTGAGCTTCTTGTTCCTTGTGGTTTAAGCTTCTGTGGTTGAATATTCTGTTATTTAGAGCTGAATGATTTTCAGCTGCTACAGATGGTTTCAAGTTTGGATAGGAGGTAATGCCTCTCACACCACTGCATGGAGGAGGGTGAGAACTGGGCTTCCTGCCTTCTATCAAGTCGCTTGGTTAGTGCTTTGATTGCTCAGTGACCTGGGAGCCCCAATGATTATGTTTCAGCAAGGCTTGAGATGTGTAAAAAGCAGACTATATTTCCAACCTAAAGCTGGCCTCTAAAAGTATGGTTTGGGGGTGCCTGCCTGGCCCAATCAGTAGAGCATGCAACTCTTGATTTTGGGGGTTGTGAGTTCAAGCCCAATGTTAAGCATAGAGATTACTTAAGAATAAAATCTTTAAGGGGCACCTGAGTGGCTCAGTCGGTTAAGTAGCTAACTTCAGCTCAGGTCATGATATCGCAGTTTGTGACTTTGAGTCCTGTGTTGGGCTCTGTGCTGACAGCTCAGAGCCTGGGGCCTCCTTCAGATTCTGTGTCTCCCTCTCTCTCTGCCCTCCCCCTGCTCTCTCTCTCTCAAAAATAAGTAAACATTTAAAAAAGAATAAAATCTTTAAAAAATAAAAGTTTGCTTTGAATGACACCAAAATAATCCACTCAGCAGATAAATTCCCTTATATCCAGCTTTCAGGTCTGAAATTCTATTGGTAGAGATTTTTGTTTTTAGAGGCAACTAACTTGGATTTAAATTAAAAGGAAAAGGAAAAGAAATCTATTTATGAGGTAAAGTTTCAGAGACTTTATTTCTGTGGGATCTTTATAAAGAAAATATTACTTAAAATTTAGGTTCAGTTATTTAGACGTATTCCCATGTTTTTATCAGGCACTTAAGGATCTATTAAGAAATGCATCATTTAAAGAAATTCTAACTTTTTATTAAAAAAGCAAGAATTTGTTCCAGTGTCAACAGGAATCAGTCACTGCCTTAGACATGCCATTTTAAAATATGCTCTTTAAAAGAACCACACTCATGGTGGGTTTTGTTGTTTATTTTTGCAGAGAGCCCTATACAGTTCTTCTATTCCAAGCATTCCTCAGGTCAATCTTGGAATGGTTTCTGTACTCTTTTGCCCTCTGCTGGCTAAATTAAGACCTTCCTAAAAAACATGTCAATCAGGTAATCTTCTCATCACTGATGTACATCCTCTGTCCTACTCATTCCTAGGTCTATGTGGCAAAGGCCTCAACAATCTTTATGCCAGAGACAAAAATCTAGCTTTAGACTGCTGCTTTTTATCCAGATATCCAGGACCGGATGGCTCCAGCTAGGAGATCTGTCCGTTCTCAAGCTTCTCTTGTATTTCTCCGCAGCTTTCTATGATCAGCACCTTATTATATACTGTTCTATTTCTGAACTGTCTCTGCTGCATAATTTAGTAGACATATCAGTGTGTAAATATAAATAAGCTGTATCATTCTGTCTTGCTTATTAATTGCTTGGTGTTTGTCTTGTTTTCTCAGTGTGATGGTCTGTCAGTCTCTAGGCCTTCAACCCTATCGGATGGATTCCGGAGAAGCCTCAGTCATGGCAACTATACCCTCACACATCCCCTAGACTTTAACAGGAATGACAAGGGGGCTTTCGTTCTTGCTGTGAACCTGGCATTCCCAGGTATCCTCCAGGCTACCTGCCGTGGTCAGGGTGGAGCACACATCTTCGCGTAAGGTCCGCCCTTCCCTCATGGGCCCAGTGGAGGAGAGCGAACCAGCTCATGGTCTTAGACCTATCTCCCACCACTCTTCTGTGGGCGGTGACCCCGGGCTGGTGTCAGTTAGGTTCTACTACCATGAAGACCCCACTGCCCTGCCGCCTCTTCTGTGTCATTCTCATAAGTCTGGGCTTCTGGGATAGGCTACGGAGTGGCTGGTGCCCTTGGATTTCTACTATCTCTTTTACATCTAAATGGAAGTCTGCTTCTCTCCCTCCCTTTTATTAATCTGTATTCCCCCACCCCCCAAAGGAAGGGTGTATGAAAGACTTGAATTTGGGGCTGGCATTTTTATCCTAAGGGAAAACTGCAGAAGTTCTCTTCTGATTTTTTTGTTTTGCTCTGATGGGTTTTCTCAGTGAGGTACAAGACAGGAAAATCAGCTGAATGGGGGTGCGGGAGAAGGGAGAGGCTGCGAATAGCTGTCTGGGGGAGCTGGACACTGAGTGATAGGCTGGCGGGACTGACTAGGAATGAGAAGGCACCACTTGGGGTCTGTGGTAATGCATTTAAAGCAAGGCCAGTCAGCATGATGTGAGTTTTTCTCCAGTCACGTTCAGCTGCATCCTGTTGTGGTTTTACTAAAGTATTGCAAAAGCAATGTGCAATACAGACAGGAAGAAAACTTTAAAGCACTCTGTGAAACACAAACAGAGATGAACAACTAAGACAACATCCCATGTTCTTGGCTTAGACACTGGAGCATCAGGGAGATGCCAGTTCTCCCTAAGTTGATATATGCATTTATTGTGATCACATTAAAAGTGGCCTTTTTTCTCCCTGGAGTCAGAAAAGTTTCCAAAGTACTTTTCCTGAAAAGGAGCCACAATGGACAAAAGATATGAACAGGTGGTTAAAATTAAAAAACAATTTGAAAAGGAAATGGCCTGTAACTATCTGAAAAGCTACTCCATCTTGTTTATATTAAGAGCAAAAGGAACTTTAAAAGTATTTAAAACTATTACATCTCACTGAAGGTAGCTACGACACTGCTGGCTATCACAGCATAATGTGTAAACTTGTCAAATCGCTACCTTGTACTGTGGTAGGAACCCCTCCCTAAGGAGAAAGAAAAAAAAAATTGAAGAAGAGAGAAGAGAAGACTTCAAGGTCACCTAGATATGAGTCCAGCTGCCTACATCCCCCGGTGTTCCTGTAAACTGAAACAACTTAATCAGACTGCATGTTTATGTGTGTTACCATATATGGGAGACAAAGAAATAGAAAATGCATTAAAAAACCTATGCCATATGAGGTGGGCCGCTCAGTTCTTTTGGGTACGAACCCAACTGAGCGGTGCCGGCAAAATAAAGTTGCTTCCTGGAAAGAAAAGTCTCGGTGTCACGACTCTCTGAGCGAGAATCCTGCAACAGTACATCTGAAACCAATGTAACATTGTCAATTATACCAAAAATAAAAAAAATCTGCACACCTACCTCACTGACAAAACTCAGAATGTTTGCTAATACCTTCTGTTGGTGAGGCTATGGAAAAACAGTTGCTGTCATAATTGTTGATGGTGCAAAATGGTGCACTCTCTAGAGAGAATAATCTGGAATGAAAGCTACATTTGATTCACCTGTTGACTTAGCAATTCTACTTTTAAGAATCTCTAGGAATCTTAAATACTATGTGCAGGGAGTTATTCGTTGTGATGTTACTTAAAATAGCAAAAGATTAAAAACAATCCAAATATCCGTCAATAGGGGGCTTATTACATAAAGCAAAATAGAAAACAGAGCAGCTGTTTAAAAAAATTTTTTAAAGAAACAAATCTCTAAAAACAAGATTCAGAAGAAAAGATTAGATGAAAGATAAATACTGGATACTATCTTTTGTGTAATAACGGAGAAGAGATAAGAATGTTTGCTTTTTTCTGCCAAAAACAAAGCTCTTGGAAGGAAGTTAAAAAAGTAGTAAAAATGGTTTTTAGAAGGAGCAGGAAAAAGGCCTCCATAGATGGAGATGGAGGGGACACTTCTTTAAATACAGCGAACAGTGGAAACATTTTACAAATTTAAAAAATCGTAATAAAATGAGGGGTGCCTGGGTGGCTCAGCTGGTTAAGCGTCCGTCTGTGCTGACAGCTCAGAGCCTGGAGCCTGCTTTGGATTCTGTGTCTCCCTCTCTCTCTGCCCCTCCTCCCTCTCTCTCTCTCTCTCAAAATAAATAAATAAACATTAAAAATTATTTAAAAATCATAGCAAAAATGAAATTGAAAAGGAAAATAAAAGCAAACCCTAATACTAGAAACAAATGAATTTAAAAGGAATAGCAGATTGAGGGACCCCATGCCTCTTCTTGTCAACCCTCCATTTATGAGCTTCCCCAGTAAAGCCTGCACGTCATAACCAAATGGCGGGACTCTGTGGAATTTGCACAACTTGTCTCAGTTATGTTTAGTGGCTCTGAATATAATATTCCTACTGAACAGCCAGCTCTACAGGACAGGATCTTTAATTGCTTTGTTTATTGATGTATCCCGTCTATACTGTGGCTGGCTTATAGTAAGTGCTCAATAAACTTTTGTTGACCCAATGAAACTCTGCGGGCAGGGAAGCCATTTATTGCATGCACTTATTTTAATGTCCCAGATCTTGTACGGGGAGAGCTAATACAGGGATTGCTTAACATATATTTTTATCCAAACCCAAATGTTTTTAGCAGAATTACAACTACCTTTCTGTCCTCATTGTCATTTATTTATGTCTGGCCAGTAGCCCTGGACAGTGCTGCCGGACTTTATCTACAGCTGGAAGTCCCTGGAAGCCGATTGCCCAGGCTCACACTGTGTTGAAAGGGGCCCAAACTGTCAAAGATTTACTGGCCTTTCTCTTTGGGAATGCTCCCAGCTGAGCTGCTTTGTAGATAGTTTCAGAGCTATCTCTCTGTTTCTTTCTAGTAGGCTGACAATGACAAACAGCGATACTTTGGATCCATGGAGAAATCAATCTGCCTTTGAAAATGGCTATATCCAGATGAGGAGATTTCTTTCGCCAGGTCTGATTTAATAATAAACTGGATAGATCTGACGATCACTAAGAAAAGCATCAGCCTTCCTACATCCCTCTCTGTGCATTTCCTTCTCGCCATAAAATCCACTAACAGGCTTCACTTGGGAATCCACTTCTGGAAAGTTTTGCCCTGAGAGTGAGATATGTGGATATGAATCCTCACTCAGGCAAGGTATTAACTCACCTTTCTAGGACTCCGTTTCCACAATTTCAGCAACACCTATCTTTCAGAGTAGCTGGAAATACTAGCAAACATGTGTGTCCCAGGCTTGACACAGCCCTAGTTCTTCACTGAAGGGTGCTATTAATAAAAACAGGCTTCCTAGTCCTACTGGAAATTGTCAGAAAAAGAAATTGGAAGGAAATCTATCAAAATGTGGACCGTTATTACTGTGGTGATACTTTTATGCTTTTTATCTTGGTGATTTGAATTTTCCTGGATTTTCCGTACCTTGTAAAATCATCATACATGTTTTATAATCAAAAAACATTAACAGAAACAAGTTCTATAACCCTTAATAGTTAAAAAAAGAAGATCAGTTCTCCTTCCTTGATTTTGTGCTGTTTCTCAATAATAACCCACAACAGAAATCAAACTAAATAAAACAAGTTGTGTCGTTTCATTTTATTTCATTAACAACCAGGAAAATTAATACAAACACACAGACCCAGAGCCTGAAGAAAAATTAGCCTACAAACAAATATGAATAAGAATGAAAACTGAGGACTTGATCTTTAGCACAAATACAGAAGTCAGAACTTTCAGGACCTGGTGAGCAGATGTCAACACTTTTAAAGTGTTGACCAAGAACAATCTCGAGATCAGGGAATGGCTCAACAGAGTGCCCTGTGTGAAGCAGAGAGAGCAAGAGTGGGGGTGTGTATTTCCTAACAAGAGAGCCATCCTTTCTCTGCTGGGAAGGCATCTTCTCCCATAGCCGTTCTGGAGAGTCAGGCATAGTGGAATGAGGCAGGAAGCACTCACCCATACCACAAGCCACCGTTGGGGATCAGTGTGGATTCGAGTAAGATGTCACAGCCAGGTTAGACTGCCCCTACAAAGGGATGGCTACATTTGCATCACCTGAGGGGGGGAAGGGACAGGCAACAGTTATCAGAGATTGAAGCCTAAGAGGGAAGGAAGTGGTAGAGTTGGTGGTTAGTGCTCTTCAGACCTGCCAGCCACTCCTACCTCCTACCACAGTCAATTGCAGGGACTGTGGTCAGGTTGCAAGAGGAGAAGTGGGGACAGAGGAGGCATTTGTGACTGCTCAGTCCTTGTGCATCAGTCTTCTAACCATTCCTTCTAACCACCTGGCATTTCACAACCGAGGAAACAAGAAGTGGGTATTTAGAAGGGAACATGGGGGCTGGTAGCAGTATACCCAAGACTTAAAAGGGCAAGGATTTTTTCCAATATAGGTTATTCAGTAAGCAAAGATGCTGACATGCATTTCCCATGTGGCTTTTTTTTTAGAGTGTTGTTGACTAGCTCTGTAACTCAGGACACCTGCAGCCTGTTGCTGTGCTCTGAAGCCTGAAAATCAGAACAAACCATTAATCTCACACTCCTACAGCACAGAGCGAGGGTCAGTCGGTTTCCAAAATGGATACTTATTATCAAGAGAATTTATAACAGAGAATAGATGGCGAGCCACCTTTATAACTCTGGCAGCACCCTTAGATTGCACAGATAAGATTAGGAAATTAATAAAGTAGCTGTGTTCATCTGTCATTTGGAAAACACCTCTAATTTTTTCTTTTGCTTCATTTTTATCCATTTCTACTATGAGCAGGGTTTTTATTTGCTTCCTCCTCCCTGATTTAACTCTTTTAAAAGAAAAACTTGAATGGTGTTTTCAGGAAGAAAGCACCTCTATCTGCTCAGGGTAGCCCCTGATTCACAGGTGGAAATTCCCGAGTATCAGTAAGAGCACCTGCCCATTTGGCTGCGGCTCAAGAACTGAAGTCAGGAGGTTTGTGCCCACAGAAGGAAAATAACCTGTTGGATCAGTGGGCAAGAAACTTGGGCTGAGACAAAGAAAAGGTCAGGTGCAAGTGGGTCAGGAGATCAGAGTGGATGAGTGGGCCCTGGAATGGCCCCCTGGGAGGCCCGCCAGGAAGGATGTCAGTCCCCTACAAACCCCCTTCCCCACCGCGCCCCTGGGGTAGGATGACTCAGCATTTCCTAGTATTACTAATAAGGCTAACCCCAGAGGCCCTAGCAAGGCTGATTCTGTTAAAACTGGACTGTTCTTCGTTTGCTTCTGGTTCATTCTAGGTCTACATAGCAACAGGGCGTTCTAGAAGGGATGTGTAATTCATCCCAGTATTTAATGCTCTTTTATTGCTTTTTTTTTTTTTTTTTTTTTTTAACTTGGGGAAACAGCCTGAACTGGTCAGGCTTTGGGCTAGGCTGATGCCAGCTACTTTATCTGGGTGCATCGTCACATTATAACAAGTAAACTTTTTTGGTGATTTTTAGGTGCTGACATTGTGTGAACTTTACACAGACATCCCTTTTAATTCTCAGAAGCAAGCCCCAAGGTAGGTATTATCTCCATTTGCAGATGAGAAAACTGAGGCTCGGATAGGTTTATTAAATTGCTAAGGGCTGACGGTCTAGGTCTAACTCAAGCCTTTTCACTGAGGGGTCCATGTATCCTCTTAACCTGTACCCTCTACTGCCTGGCACAGATTAGAAATAGCCTATTGAGTTTAAAGAAGAGTCAGAAGGTGATCATATGCGGGAGAACTTGAGGAAAAGAGAAAGCAAACAGTGGGCCAGGGACGTGGTGAGGACGGGAGAGCAGAAGGAAGGAAGCCGACGCGGCTGGCGGAAAATCAAGGCAGTAAAACCCACTAGCTCTTTATGGCCACGTAAGGTCCTACCCAAAGGCTTGCTTACCTATTAACATCTCTTCAAGATGGACACGTTTTGTTATCTCTGTTTTCTATGTAGGCGTTAATATGGATTTATTATCTAGATTTGTATTGTTTTAGCCACCAGGGGATAGGTGTATGTTCAGTGTGACTGTGTGTCACACGTGTCATGCTGTTGCCCCATCTCCTACCCTCCCTGACAACTTCATATTGCAGTAACCGGGTCAGGCAGCAAACGACGGGCATTATCTTCCAAAAGGTATTGTTGAAATGTACATGTTGTCCTCAAAGGCACATTCCATGAAGGCAAGGAGTTTGTCTCGTCCAGCTCTATATCCTTAGCTGTGGGGATGTAGAGGGTAATCAGTAGGTATTGAATTAAGAATGTACAACTCAATGAAATAAAGAGGTGAGCAGAGGGCAGACTGTCTCTTGAAGTCTTCGTTGAAACTCTTGTCTAGGTGACTCATTGGCTTTGCAAAGTAGAAAATAGGACTGGGTCACGTTTCGGGGGACAGAGTTAGAGACAGGAAAGTCTGGGGCTTGGGACTCTGCCATGGGAGAGCCGGAGAACCGGTGGGCAGTGCCAGCTTCCCGTCTGCCTACCACTTACGTGTCTGTGTCTCTGTACTGGCCTCACACCCTTCCCTCAGCTTCTAATGTAGCGCAGCTGCCATCACAAAGTTTGGGTCTTCTCCAGCATCTTGGACCTTTATCTCCACTGCCACCTTCAAACAAGCGTGGATATTCCTTCTCCAGGAAAAACAAAAACACAACCTCGTTTGACTCTGGAGTCCTTTCTAGTCATCACCCTATTTCCCTACTTCCATTTACTGTTATTTAAAAAAAAATATTAATGTTTATTTTTATGAAAGAGAGAGAGAGAGACAGCACGAGAGGGGGAGGGGCAGAGAGAGAGAGGGAGACACAGAATCTGAAGCAGGATCCAGGCCCTGAGCTGTCAGCACAGAGCCCGATGCGGGGCTTGAACCCACAGACTGTGAAATCATGACCTGAGCAGAAGTCGGATGCCCAACCAACTGAGCCATCTAAGTGCCCCTTTCACTTACTGTTAAACTTGAATAAATGGTCTGCACTTTTTCTTTTCATTTGTCCAGCGCCCAGTAACTCTTAGTTCCTTGAAATCTGGCTTCTGTTTCTGCTGCTTTACTAAAACATTCTCTTTTTCTCTCCATTTTGTAGAAAGCAAACAGAACAGAACACTTTCTATCTGACCACTAGTTGTCCCTGGTATTCCTTTCTCCTTTTTTCCTTTCGTGAATAAAACTCTCCTGAGTTTTTAGCTGGGCATATTTTTTTGTTCATTTTTTAAAAATTTAAATCCAAATTAGTTAACCTATAGTGTAATAATGCTTTCAGAAATGGAATTTAGTGATTCATCATTTACGTATAACACCCAGTGCTCATCCCAACAAGTGCTCTCCTTGCAGCTCGGCACCCATTTAGCCCATCCCCCATACAACACCTCTCCAGCAATCCTCAGTTTGTTCTCTGTATTTAAGAGTCTCATGGTTTGCCTCCCTTTCTGTTTTATCTTATTTTTGCTTCCCTTCCCCTATGTTCACCTTTTTTTCTTAAATTCTACATATGAGTGAAATCATATATTTGTCTTTCTCTGGCCAACTTATTTCGCCTGGCATAATACACCTTAGCTCCATCCATGTGGTTGTAAATGGCAAGATTCATTCTTTTTGATCTTGGCTGGGCGTATCGCTGCCCAGCTGGAGACTACATTTCCCCATCTCCCCCTGCAGCTGGATACGGATATTTGGCCAGGAGCTGGGGGCAACTTATTGCTTTTGAACTGTCCTTCCCCTTTCATTCTCACTGTTGACTAGAAGCAGCCTTGGAAATTGGCGGTCAAGAGGCAGGGCTGGCCTGTTGAGGACTGCGGTGCTGCTCTACCGCCCCTGCATTCATCACCTCTGCAGCTCTACGTGAGAGAGAATAAACTTGTACTGTATTTTAATCATTTTATTTTAGGCTCTCTTTGTGTTAAGCAGCTTAGCATGTACCCTAATAAATTTCTTTATTATTTCAAAGTAGTATAAATTCACTGTAAAAACTGTAACTTAATGATAAATAGAAGATGACACAATTCCTGTTAATCCTTATACTTTTCTGATTATTTTCAGGAGCTGGTGCTTAATCACTTTCTTTTCTTTCTCTCAGCCCAGAACTAAGTTCTCTACTCTCTTGTCTCTTTCTACTTTGTCTACAGAGAATGACTCATCTAGTTATGGATTCAGTCATTAATGTGTTCACTCAGAAATAATCTAGTGGGGCGCCTGGGTGGTTCCGTCGATTAAGCATCCAACTTTTGATCTCAGCTCCGGTCTTGATCTCAGGATTGTGTGTTAAAGCTCCACTTTGGGCTCCACACTGGGCATGAAGCCGACTTAAAAAAAAATCTAGTGAGAACCAAATTCTGCTGAGTGCTAGGGATACAAAAATGAGTTAGACCTGGCCCCTATTCCCAAGTTGATGACAGTCTGGAGTAGAGAGGAAAAGGGAGAGACAAACAAGTCCTCTTACATAGTGTGCTGAGTACCCTGAGGGAGGTGGAAAAGAGGAAGATGAGGAAGGGAGACAATTCCAAGCTAAGAGGTCAGCCAGGAACCAAAAGCCTTGATGTGAAAACCTTTCAAGGTGTTTACAAGGAAATAGTGGCAATATGGTTGATACTCTGAAGAGCCAAGAGCTGAGGGTGGAGGGGTACAAAGATGAGGTCATGGAAGCCTTGCTTGTCATGCTAAGGAAGCATAGAGCTTTCTCCTGACTGGGGCTTTAATGAACGGTACACACTAGATGTGTGCAATTGTAGATTTACCTTTTAGAAAGACAAGAGTTTTCTGGGTGTTAGAGTCAAGAATTTCTGAGAGGTAAACAGGCGTGGGAACAGGGAACCTGTTAGGAAGCTATTTGCAGTAGAGTAGGTAAGAGGTGCCGATGGCTAGATTCATGGCATTGGTATTAAGAATGAAGACAGGGGCGCCTGGGTGGCTTAGTCGGTTGGGCCTCCGACTTTCACTTAGGTCATGATCTCGCGGTTCGTGGATTCGAGCCCCGCGTCGGGCTCTGTGCTGGCTGCCAGCTCAGAGCCTGGAGCCTGTTTCAGAGTCTGTGACTCCCTCTCTCTCTCTGACCCTCCCCTGCTCACGCTGTCTCTCTCTCTCTCCTAGAAATAATAAAAACATCAAAAAAAAAAAAAAAAAGAAAGAAAGAAAGAAGACAGAAAGGAATTTGAGAAGTTTTCAGGGGATAAAATGGGCATGACT